>NW_020912045.1:0-5238 GCF_003984885.1 Neopelma chrysocephalum | reverse complement strand
GGGGGGGGGGAAGAAGAACTAGCTATATTAGCCCCTGTGTTCCAGGCCTGTTTCAGGCTCACAAGCTCTGAACATTCCTGCCCTCCTGTGCCCTAACTGAGTTTCGGGGAGCTGTGGCAAAAACAAAAGGGAAACCACTGTTTTACTCTTAATGAGAACTAACAATGTGTCAGAAATTGACTGTTTACAGATAGTCTGTTCCAGCAAACAGACCTGAAAAGCAGTACCACCGAAATTCAAACTGAAGGCCATGAGAACACCTTTTTGCAGAAGTAGACAAATGTCTCAACTGCAAATGAAATACATCAGAACCAAAGAGTGAGTAGACAGAAGCCAACATAAGAGCCTTCTGACACAATTGAAAATCAATTTGCATTAAAAGTGGTACATGTACATATATTGTAATTTGTATTTGTTTTGCTGTTTAGTATTTCTATATTATTTTAAGTTTCTCTTGTTGTTAGCTTAATTGCTAAAATTGAAAGCCTGTATTGCTTTTGCTTTTACTATATGAATTGCTTTAAAGCTTGCAATGTTTATACTTGCATATATCTTGTTCCAGCAGCAATTTATAAACATCTGTGTCTCTTAGGCTACTGCAGATTGAAGGAAGAATTCCTCTTGTAAAAAACAGTTTGATAAAGGTCCACAGAATTTTCATGTGAATTGTGGAATTTGCTTATGTTTTTAAGATGTTTTCAAGATGTTTTCATATCTAGTGTCATCTGGGAATATACGTGAACCCGAACTGCATAGAAGAAGTCCTGCACTAAGGCCAAGGACAGATAAAAGGTGGCTTCAGTGCTAAGGCAGCACTGCAACAACACTGGTTCTATGGACTCTCCAAATAAGCCTCTAAAAATCTGGCTTGCACCATTGCCTGCAATCTTTGAGACGACCTGGTAACATCAGTTGTTGGAATAATTGGTTTAAGTTGCTTAAGTAGTTTGCCGAAATTGCATTCTGGCTTTACTATTTCATTAGTATTCATGTACTTGTGAATGGACCTATTTTAACAGGTGTGGAAGCTTTTATCCATGGAGGCAAGAGGCCCCTGTATGACCACTCCATGAGGTAAAGATGATTAACTGCAGTCTGGGACAGGTTGGAACAGGACAACCTGCCCCCGGTAAGGCCTAAATTTTGTTCAGAGTATAAACTCTCTGTAGTGGGCAACTGGCACTCTCAGGGTGCTGTTTGCATCCAGACGCAGCCTGCCTCAAGTAAGCTCTTGATTGACCTATTAGATCTGTGACTGGCAGTTAATCGCTTTATGTGATAAAAGCATGAGCTCCTCTCTCAGAAGATTGAAATACAGGAATTCCAAGATCTAAAATTCCTGTGAAATTGTCATCAGACAGAGAGTCACACTCCATCGACTCCCTGGTCACCTAAGGAGGTTCATTTGTAAAATTGTTTATGTTTTAAGATCTACTTTGCAGGAACTACAGAAGTTCATTGAGTCATCTAAGCCTGAGAGACAGGACACACTCCTGCTCATCTGCTCCAGCCCAAGGACTGAGTTTATGTTAAACAATGGGACTGAAACTCCTGCAAACCACACGAAAAGAACTGTTTTCAAGTCCAGCAGACCATTTCCATCGTGGTCAAGAGTTACCATCAAGATCCTGAATTTCACCCAGGAGAAGAAAAGAACCTCTGTTCCTGAGACGAGTAGAGCAACAAAGACTGTTGTTTATAAGGACTGTTAAAATAGTGTTTAAGTTTTCCTCGCTTGTTTGTATTTATTAGTACTGTCAGTAACTATGAATTGAGTTTAGAACCTAAATTTACATTTGGCTTTAGCAAAATATACCAAACATCCTTCATAAAGGTGAGTGCTAAATTTGCACTATGAATTTGACAACAAAATTGAATTATATATTGGGTAATTCTTGGAAATGTTTCACTAAGTTTGCCTCCACAAACTTACTTCATAGTTACCAAGCTGAACCTAGTTAGAACAGCCATTCATGTTAGCATTAAGTTTGCATAATAGCTTGTTATATAGTTAGTATTATGTGTAAGTAGTAGAGATTGAACAAGATCTCTGAGTCTTGTTTAATCTCTAAAGGGGGGACTGATGCCTTAAGCCCCCTAATGTTTTTTATTTTTCTAATTTTGTAAACCTTATAAGTTTTATAGGTAATAAAAGTAGATTTTAGAAACCCTTTCTCCCTCCTCCCCATAGTACCCCTTAGTTTATACATTCCTTAATCCTCTCACCCCATTCCATACCCCCATATCAACCCTATTCCCATATCCAGTAGAAAATGTTTAGTCTCTTAGTCAAGGCAAGCCTGTCTTGTTTGGAGAACGCTTGTATCTTGGCCTAAACCGCAGGACAGAGTCAAGGAACTGGGTGACTCTGCTCTCTGTACCCCGAAGATGATGAAGAATGATGAAGAGGGGGTCCCAAAAAGCCCCCCGACCCAATTCCAGGAGGCGGGCCAGGGGGTGGACCAGGCCAAAAGTTATAGGGTGGACACACTTGGGATTGGCCAGATATTGTTATAAATGTAACATCCCGGGCACAGCCCAGCGCGTGCGTCATGTAACATCTATTTGCCTTGGCTAATTAAACCCTTTCTTATCTCACCCCAACTAACGGCTCCTAGATTTTTTCGTAGCACCAGCTGAGCAGGCATCAGTTTGGTGGCCCTCAGGGGGAATCTGGACTGGACCTTCTTCAGACTGGAAACTTTCATCGCGCAGGAATTCCTCATCAAGCCGACTTTTATCTGAGACAATTCCCTCCCCGGTCTGAGAAGCCCAGCTCCAAAGAACCCACGGAAGCAAGCCGGAGCATAGAGGTGAGATAAGAAAAGGCAAAATAAGGGAAAAGGTACCTGGTTTAATTAGCAGCTGCGGGAAGTTGGCAGCTGCGGGAAAGTTTGTGTTCCCGGGAGGTGGGGAACACGGGTTCCTGGAAAGTTAAATTTAAGACTTGGGCCCATATAGTCTCAGAGAGTCGCTTTCCAGGAGGCGGACGGGGTAGTCCGCCCACCCGGGTCAGAGCGGGGTTCAGTCTAGGACTGGTTTGTTAGAAGGGACGCCTTCTGTGTGCTCTGACGCCGTGGGGGAGCCGGTGTAGGCTCTGGGAGTCGGTGTGACTCGGAACAATAGCAGAGAGGTTAGTGGAACAGCTTGTAACCCCAAGGTACTAAGTGCAAATCCCGGTGTGTGATCGTGGTTCATTTACATTTTACAATCATGGGTGGTGTAGATTCAAAGTTTGAAGATTCAAAGTTTGAGGACCCTATTGAGGTCCCTTGGGTTTAGTTTTGGAACATTGGAAGGTTTTAACCGACCCAAGGGAAGCTTTAAAAAAGGAACGGCTTTATTGGCTGTCTGTGTATGCCTGGCCGTTGTTTGGACAATTGAAAGGAGTGGTTTGGCCAGAATTTGGTCCGTTTGAACTGGACACAGTGTTTCGATTAATGACGCTTCTTCATGTAGAACAGAGGTGGCAGGAAATTCCATATGCAAGGTTGTTTTTGAGTTTATTAACACGCCCTGAATTATGGGTCGGAGCTGCAAGAATGGCGGTGCCTGGACCGGCTCCTGCTGAACGAGCAGGAGCGGGGCAGGCACGGGTCGTTGGAGGACTCCCGGGTGTGGGTCTGGCTGCACCGGGAGGGATTAGACAAATTGAGGCCCCCGGAGGAGTTAGCTCGGGGCCGGCAGGAGTGAGTCCTGCCGGTGTGGCTGTAAGAACGGAAACTGTTAGTTTGGCTGAAGTAGGCACCGCGGTGCAAATGAGATCGGCTTTTGTGGAAGCTGCTTCTAGAGTGGCAGAGCAGAGCGAAAGTTATGTTGCGGGGTTAAGCTCAGAGATAACATCTAGTTTGGTTGAAACAGGAGTAACACCAGGAGAAACTCCTGGCCCCAGCAGGGCAATGGAAGCAGGGTCTCCCCCGCCGGTTCCAGCGAGCGGGCAGGGAGCCTGTGGCTTTGCAGCTGCTGCTGACAGCCTTGCCGGAGTAGATAGGGTTACCGCGGTAACAGCAGGGGTGAGCGTGGGAGGAGCAGATAGTTATGTTGGTAACGGGATAAGAGCTGTGAAGGCTGAGAAGTCAGCTTTTACCAGAGTTGCTTTTGGCGTGGTAACACCAGAGAAAGTTGTTACAGATGCGGCATCTGTTGTGGAAACAGAGGAGATTTTAGAGATCGCAGCGAAAGTGCTGCCGGAATCGGCCGGTTTAGAGACGGCGGCAGAAGTTAACTCTGACAATGGTAGTGCCCCGGGCGTAGATGTGCTTGTGAAACCAAGTAGCCCAGCGCCGCAGACGGGTGCTGAAGCAGTTGATTTTACCGGTAGTGATAACAGCAAGGAAGCTATGAAAATGTACGAAGTCAAGCAAGGGGCGAATGAGTTATCTATGGACCATACTAATATAAATATGGATGAATTATTAGATATAGCTTGGTCGGTGTATCAAAGTAGAAGACAGAAAGCGAGTACGGTAGGCGGTGAGATAATTGGAGGAACAGCCGTTGCTGCGGCAACGAAACTCCCAGCTCAGAGAGCAGGGGAGGTTTCTGGAACAGCCGTTACCACGGCAACGGAGTTGGCTGGCACGGCGAAAGGAAAGTTGTCGCCTGTTTCTGATATTATAAAACAGGGAGCGATCCCGAAATCTAAGACCTTGGAAAGCACAGTGAGGCAGGGACAGACAAAGCTAGTCCCAATTGTTACGTTAACTGACGAGGAGGCTTTAATCCCTGCTAATGTAATCCGAGCAGGGAAAGCAGACCCGAGTGCTGTGAAAATTGTGAAACCGTTTGGTGCGGCAGCACAAGAGAGTGCTGGGGCCATTGACTTTGCGGGGATGACAGACCCTCCAGAGGGACTCACTGCTTTTGCAGCGAGTGGCCAACCGGTTGCTTTGGTTACCGAGGGCGACTCGGTCGCCCCCACTCTTCCCCTAATAATCGCGGTTTTCCCCCATGGCTCTGGGAAGCCCAGTTTCGGACCCCCGGGGCCGTGGTGGGCAGAGCCGCTGACTGAGTCGGACAGCTTGGACTCTCTATCCCGACAGGGGAGGGGGCGGTGCGGACAGGACTGGTCCTGCCCCGGCCCGCACCCTGCCGACGTGAGCCTCTGGCTCGCAGTCGTTGCTATAGCAACAGACTCCAGAAGCGGCCGAAAACCGGGAAAGATACTTTTTGCAACAGCGGGCCACTGTGGCCCCTCCCCTCGCCTGTTAGACTGGTTAACACGGAAAGGGGGGGGGG
>NW_020912044.1:782-1768 GCF_003984885.1 Neopelma chrysocephalum | reverse complement strand
CAGATGGCATTCCCTTTTTTCCCAGCTGGCATTCCCTTTTTTCCCAGCTGGCATTCCCTTTTTTCCCAGATGGCATTCCGGTACCTGTCGTGGATCCTGTTCCCCTTGCTGGGCTGCTACGCCGTGTACAGCCTCCTCTACCTGGAGCACAAGGGCTGGTACTCCTGGGTGCTCAGCATGCTCTACGGATTCCTACTCACATTCGGTGAGTGCTGGAATTCCAAGGGAATTCCCACGGGATGGGATCGAGGGGATCTCCTTTGGGGTGTTTGGGATGGAGAGGATGAGCTCCAGGATCTCCTTTGGGGTGTTTGGGATGGAGGGGATGATCTCCAGGGTCTCCTTTGGGGTGTTTGGGATGGAGGGGATGATCTCAAGGATCTCCTTGGAGTATTTTTGGGATGGAGGGAATGATCTCCATTATGTTCTTGGAGTCTTTGGGAAGGAGGGGATGATCTCCATGGTCTCCTTGGAGTATATTTGGGATGAAGGGAATGATCTCCATGGTCTCCTTGGAGTATTTTTGGGATGAAGGGAATGATCTCCATGCTCTCCTTGGACCATTTTCGGGACGGAGCGCGTGCTCTCCTTTGGGTTTTTTGGGATATTCCCGGGTTCCCCCCTCTCATGAGGGGTTGTTCCTCTCTCCCTCCCCCCCAGGCTTCATCACCATGACCCCCCAGCTGTTCATCAACTACAAGCTGAAGTCGGTGGCCCACCTGCCCTGGCGCATGTTGACCTACAAGGCCCTCAACACCTTCATCGACGACCTGTTCGCCTTCGTCATCAAGATGCCCATGATGTACAGGATAGGCTGCCTGCGGGACGGTACGGGGGGCACCAGGATGGGGCTGGATCCATGGGATGATCCCCAGGGGATGAGGGTCAACCAGGCCGAGCGCCGGGACTCCGGGAAGCTCAGGGGCCTGGTGGGAGAAAACAGGGATGTGCTGGGTTAGGAGAACACAGGGATGTGCTGGGTTAGG
>NW_020912044.1:0-772 GCF_003984885.1 Neopelma chrysocephalum | reverse complement strand
ACAGGGATGTGCTGGGTTAGGAGAACACAGGGATGTGCTGGGTTAGGAAAACAGGGATGTGCTGGGTTAGGAGAACACAGGGATGTGTTGGGTTAGGAACTGGTTGGAGAGAGTGGTGGGGATGGAGCTGCATCCAGTTGGGATCCATCACCAGTGGTGTCCCCTGGGATCAGTGTTTAATATCTGTTTAATAATTGTTTAATAACTTTATTGATGGTTTAGATGAGGGGATTGAGTCCCACCATCAGCAAATGTGCAGGTGACACCAAGCTGGGGGGGAGTGTGGATCAGGGCTCTGCAGGGGGACCTGGACAGGTTGGATCCATGGGATGATCCCAAGGGGATGAGGGTCAACCAGGCCGAGCGCCGGGACTCCGGGAAGCTCAGGGGCCTGGTGGGAGAAAACAGGGATGTGCTGGGTTAGGAGAACACAGGGATGTGCTGGGTTAGGAAAACAGGGATGTGCTGGGTTAGGAGAACACAGGGATGTGCTGGGTTAGGAGAACAAACACAGGGATGTGCTGGGTTAGGAGAACAGGGATGTGCTGGGTTAGGAGAACACAGGGATGTGTTGGGTTAGGAACTGGTTGGAGAGAGTGGTGGGGATGGAGCTGCATCCAGTTGGGATCCATCACCAGTGGTGCCCCCAGGGATCAGTGTTTAATATCTGTTTAATAATTGTTTAATAACTTTATTGATGATTTAGATGAGGAGATTGAGTGAATCATCAGCAAATGTGCAGGTGACACCAAGCTGGGGGGGAGTGTGGATC
>NW_020912043.1:317-1870 GCF_003984885.1 Neopelma chrysocephalum | reverse complement strand
GGGGGGGGGGGGGGGGGGGGGGGGGGGGGGGGGGCGCTGGGACCAGTTTCGGGGTGCCCTGGCTACTGGGAGTAGTGGGATCCCAGACTGGGACCAGTTTTGGGGTGTCCTGGGGGGTGGGGGGTGGTGGGACCTGATACTGGGACCAGTTCTGGGGTGTCCTGGCTACTGGGAGTGGTGGGACCCGATACTGGGACCAGTTTTGGGGTCCCCAGGGGGGTGGGGGGTGGTGGGACCTGATACTGGGACCAGTTTTGGGGTGTCCTGAGTACTGGGATTGGGGGGATCCCAGACTGGGACCAGTTTTGGGGTCTCCTGTGGGCTGGGGGGTGGTGGGACCTGATACTGGGACCAGTTCTGGGGTGTCCTGAGTACTGGGATTGGTGGGATCCCAGACTAGGACCAGTTTTGGGGTCTCCGGGGGGATGGAGGGTGGTGGGACCTGATACTGGGACCAGTTTGGGGGTGTCCTGAGTACTGGGAGTGGGGGGGGATCCCAGACTGGGACCAGTTTTGGGGTCCCCAGTGGGTGGTGGGTCCCCATACCGGGACCAGTTCTGGGGTGTCCTGGGTACTGGGAGTGGTGGGACCTGATACTGGGACCAGTTTCAGGGTGTCCTGGGTACTGGGAGTGGGGGGATCCCAGACTGGGACCAGTTTTGGGGTCTCCGGGGGGGTGGGGGGTGGTGGGACCTGATACTGGGACCAGTTCTGGGGTGTCCTGGCTACTGGGAGTGGTGGGATCCCATCCTGGGGCCAGTTTGGGGTCCCCAGTGGTTGCTGTGTCCCCATACTGGGGCCAGTTTGGGGTCCCACGGTGAGATTTTCACAACGGGGGAGGGGCAAGGGGGCGGTGCCAATTTTGGGGGGCGTGGCCGTGACCCCCCCAAATCTGCCCCTCCCCCCCCCCCTTAGGAGCCGCGACCCCCGCGTGTACTCGGTGCTGTTGGGGGTGCGGGAGCTGTCGGGGCCCCCCGGGGTGGGCGTGGCCGTGCCCTTGGCCGAGCTCCTCCCCCACCCTGGGTACGCGGGCGAGGCCACGAGCGGCGACATCGCCCTGGGCCGCCTGGCCCGGCCCGTCCCCTTCGGCCCCACCGTCAGACCCGTCTGCCTCCCCTCCCCCACGCTCACCTTCCCGCCCGGCACCCGCTGCGTCGCCACCGGATGGGGGGACGTCGCCGAGGGAGGTGAGCGGGGACGACTGGGGGCGACTGGGGGGTAACGGAACCCAACTGGGGTCAAGGGAGGTCAATGGGATGAAAGTGGGGTCAATGGGATGAAAGTGGGGTCAATGGAACCCAACTGGGGTCAGCTGGGGTCAAGGGAGGCCAACTGGGGTCAAGGGGGGTCAACTGGGGCCAATGGGGGTCAAGGGAGGTCAATGGAACTCAACTGGGGTCAACTGGGGCCAACTGGGATTCAACTGGGGTCAAGGGAGGCCAATGGGACCCAACTGGGGTCAACTGGGGGCAATGGGAGTCAACTGGGGTCAACTGGGGTTGAGGAGGGTCAACTGGGGGTGATGGAACCCAACTGGGGGCAATGGGACCCAA
>NW_020912043.1:0-307 GCF_003984885.1 Neopelma chrysocephalum | reverse complement strand
GGGGGCACTGGAACCCAACTGGGGTCAACTGGGGGCAATGGAACTCAATTGGGGTCAAGGGAGGTCAATGGGACCCAACTGGGGTCAACTGGGGGCAGTGGGACCCAACTGGGGTCAACTGGAGTCAAGTGGGGTTCAACTGGGATCAAGAGGGATCAATGAAGGTCAGCTGGGGTCAGTGGAACCCAACCGGGGTCAACTGGGGCCAACGTGGGTCAATGGAACCCAACTGGGGTCAACTGATGTCAATGAAACTCAACTGGGGTCAAGGGAGGTCAATGGGACCCAACTGGGGTCAACTGGGGGC
>NW_020912042.1:220-620 GCF_003984885.1 Neopelma chrysocephalum | reverse complement strand
CTCTGCCCACACCCCTTCCCTGTGCCCACATCCCTTTCCTGTGCCCCCTGCCCCTTCCCTGTGCCCCCCACATCCCTTCCTTCTGCCCACATCCCTTCCCTGTGCCCACATCCCTTCCCTGTGCCCACATCCCTTCCCTGTGCCCACCACACCTTCCCTGTGCCCACCACGCCTTCCCTGTGCTCAAACAATTCCTTGTGCCCACCACACTTCCCTGTGCCTCCTTCCCTGTGCCCACCACACCTGCCCTGTGCCCACCAGAACTTCCTGAGGCCACCATCCCTTCCCTGTGCCCACCATGCCTTCCCTGTGCTCAACAATTCCTTGTGCCCGCCATCCCTTCCCTGTGCCCGCCATCCCTTCCCTGTGCCCACCATCCCTTCCCTGTGCTCCCATCCCT
>NW_020912042.1:0-210 GCF_003984885.1 Neopelma chrysocephalum | reverse complement strand
CCATCCCTTCCCTGTGCTCCCATCCCTTCCCTGTGCCCACCACACCTGCCCTGTGCCCACCACAGCATCCTTGTGCCCACCAGAACTTCCTGAGGCCACCACCCTTTCCCTGTGCCCACCACAGCTTCCCTGTGCCCACCACAGCTTCCCTGTGCCCACCACGCCTTCCCTGTGCCCACCATGCCTTCCCTGTGCCCACATCCCTTCCCT
>NW_020912041.1:362-501 GCF_003984885.1 Neopelma chrysocephalum | reverse complement strand
TGCCTACAACATCCCGTGTCTGGAACATCCCGTGTATGGAATATCCCGTGCCTGGAACAACCCGCACCTGAAACATCCCGTACCTGGAATATCCCGTGTTCGGAATATCCCGTCTCTGGACCACCCATGTCTGGAACAC
>NW_020912041.1:0-262 GCF_003984885.1 Neopelma chrysocephalum | reverse complement strand
TCCGGTGTCAGGAGTATCCGGTGTCAGGAATATCCCGTCTCCAGAATTTTCCATGTTCGGAACATTCCGTGCCTGGAACATCCTGTGACAGAACATCCCGTGTTCGGAAAATCCTGTGTCTGGAATATCCCATGTCTGGGATATCCCGTGTCCGGAATATTCCATCTCTGGAATATCCCGGGTCTGGAACATCTCTTGTTTGGAACATCCCATGCTTGGAACATTCTGTGCCTGGAACATCCTGGGTCTGGAAGGTTCTGTG
>NW_020912040.1:158-334 GCF_003984885.1 Neopelma chrysocephalum | reverse complement strand
AGGACACTGATCCATGGAATTGGGATGCATCCCTGCTCCTGAGGACAGTGATCCAGGGAATTGGGATGCATTCCTGTCCTCAGGACACTGATCCAGGGAATTGGGATGCATCCCTGCTCCTCACAACACTGATCCATGGAACTGGGATCCATCCCTAGGACACTGATCCATGGGAT
>NW_020912040.1:0-148 GCF_003984885.1 Neopelma chrysocephalum | reverse complement strand
AGGACACTGATCCATGGGATTGGGATGCATCCCTGCTCCTGAGGACAGTGATCCATGGATCTGGGATGCATCCCTGCTCCTGAGGACGCTGATCCAGGGAGTTGGGATGCATCCCTAGGACACTGATCCATGGAATTGGGATGCATCC
>NW_020912039.1:436-524 GCF_003984885.1 Neopelma chrysocephalum | reverse complement strand
TTGAACATTTTTTGGTGAGATTTTAGTCAGTTTTTGGTCATTTTTTTTGGGGAGATTTGAGTCAGTTGTGGGTGATTTTTTTGGGAGA
>NW_020912039.1:0-336 GCF_003984885.1 Neopelma chrysocephalum | reverse complement strand
TGAGTCAGTTTTGGGTCATTTCTGGTCCTTTTTTGGGGAGATTTGGGTCAGTTTTGGGTGATTTTTTGGGGAGAATTGTGTCCGGCTTGGGTGATTTTTTGGGGAGATTTGAGTCAGTGTTGGGTGATTTTTTGGGGAGATTTGAGTCAGTTTTGGATCATTTTTTGGGGAGATTTGAGTCAGTTTTAGGTCATTTCTTGGTCATTTTTTCAGGTGTTTTGAGTCAGTTTTGGATGATTTTCTGGTCATTTTTTAGGGAGATTTGAGTCAGTGTTGGGTGATTTTTTGGGGAGATTTGAGACATTTTTTGGACATTGTTTGGGGAAATTTGAGTCA
>NW_020912038.1:0-306 GCF_003984885.1 Neopelma chrysocephalum | reverse complement strand
GAGCAAAGCGCGGCGGGACCGCGCCGGCCCCGCCCCTCGGCCCGCCCGGGCCCGTCCCCCGCCTCGCGCCGGCCCCGCCCCTCGGCCCGCCCCCAAGAACGCCGCTGTCCCCGCTCCCCGCCTCGCTCCCCTTGTCCCGGGACAACTCCCGGACGGGACGTGACCGATTAATTTTACCAATTAATTACCGATTAATTACCAATTAATTTTACCGATTAATTTTACCGATTAATTTTACCGATTAACTTTGCCGATTAACTTTGCCGATTAATTTTGCCGATTAACTTTGCCGATTAACTTTGCCGA
>NW_020912037.1:375-740 GCF_003984885.1 Neopelma chrysocephalum | reverse complement strand
CCCCCCCCCCAGGGACTCTCAGTGACCCCCAACCACACCCTGGGACCCCCAAACCTCCCCCAGACCCCCCTCGGGATCCCCCGACCCCCCCGTGGGACCCCCCAAATCCTCCCCAGCCCCCCGAAATTCTACCTGGGATGCCCCAAATCTCCCCCAGGACCTCCTGGAACCCCCCAAATCCCCCTTCGGGACCTCCCCGGGACCCCAAATCCCCCCCTGGGACCCGTCCTTGGAACCCCAAATCCTCCCCTGGGATCCCCAAATCCCCCCCGGGACTCCCCCGGGACTCCCCTGGGACCCCCAAATCCCCACAGGACCCATCCTTGGGACCCCCAAACATCCCTGGGACTCCCCTGGGACCCCCA
>NW_020912037.1:0-365 GCF_003984885.1 Neopelma chrysocephalum | reverse complement strand
CCCCCCCCCCAGGGACTCTCAGTGACCCCCAACCACACCCTGGGACCCCCAAACCTCCCCCAGACCCCCCTCGGGATCCCCCGACCCCCCCGTGGGACCCCCCAAATCCTCCCCAGCCCCCCGAAATTCTACCTGGGATGCCCCAAATCTCCCCCAGGACCTCCTGGAACCCCCCAAATCCCCCTTCGGGACCTCCCCGGGACCCCAAATCCCCCCCTGGGACCCGTCCTTGGAACCCCAAATCCTCCCCTGGGATCCCCAAATCCCCCCCGGGACTCCCCCGGGACTCCCCTGGGACCCCCAAATCCCCACAGGACCCATCCTTGGGACCCCCAAACATCCCTGGGACTCCCCTGGGACCCCCA
>NW_020912036.1:310-610 GCF_003984885.1 Neopelma chrysocephalum | reverse complement strand
CCCCCCCCAGGCTGGACCCTGCGGCCTCGACCCCACTTCAGCCCGAGGGACCCCCTGCACCTCCTGGGCCGCGTCTACACCCTGGGGAACGCGGGTGAGGGGACCCCGGGGGGCTTTGGGGGAGGATTTTGGGGGGTCTCCCAACCCTTTTCCCCCCCAAAGGAGCCGTTGCGGTTCCGGTGAGATTTTGGCTCCCGAACCGCGGCGGGTTCCCGGGACTCCCGAGGGAGGAGGGGGGTGTTGGGGGACCTCTGGGTGGGCTCGGGGTGCTGAGGGGGCTCTGGGACCCCCGGGGGGGGG
>NW_020912036.1:0-300 GCF_003984885.1 Neopelma chrysocephalum | reverse complement strand
CCCCCCCCAGGCTGGACCCTGCGGCCTCGACCCCACTTCAGCCCGAGGGACCCCCTGCACCTCCTGGGCCGCGTCTACACCCTGGGGAACGCGGGTGAGGGGACCCCGGGGGGCTTTGGGGGAGGATTTTGGGGGGTCTCCCAACCCTTTTCCCCCCCAAAGGAGCCGTTGCGGTTCCGGTGAGATTTTGGCTCCCGAACCGCGGCGGGTTCCCGGGACTCCCGAGGGAGGAGGGGGGTGTTGGGGGACCTCTGGGTGGGCTCGGGGTGCTGAGGGGGCTCTGGGACCCCCGGGGGGGGG
>NW_020912035.1:544-1078 GCF_003984885.1 Neopelma chrysocephalum | reverse complement strand
CCCCCCCCCCGCAGTCGTCGCGGCGCTCGGGGGGGTCCCTGCGGTGCCACTCGGAGCCCCCCCGGGGGCGGGACCGGCAAACCCTGTGCCAGGTGAACCACCCCGTCATGAGACCCCAGGAACAGGTGAGACACACCTGAGGGGCACCTGGGTCACACCTGTGTGTCACCTGTCCTGTGTCACCTGTCCTGTGTCACCTGTGCCACCTCCTGTGTCCCCTGGGTGAGCTCAGGGTCACCTGTGCCAGGTGAACCACCCCGTCATGAGGCCCCAGGAACAGGTGAGACACACCTGAGGGGCACCTGGGTCACCTCCTGTGTCACCTGAATGTCACCTGTGTCACCTGTGTTACCTGTGTTACCTGTGTCACCTCCTGTGTCACCTGTGTCACCTCCCCTGGGTCACCTGAATGTCACCTCTGTCACCTCCTGTGTCACCTGTGTCAGCTCAGGGTCACCTGTGTCACCTGTGTGTCACCTGTGTCACCTGTGTTACCCGTCGTGTGTCACCTGGGTGTCACCTGAGTGTCACCTG
>NW_020912035.1:0-534 GCF_003984885.1 Neopelma chrysocephalum | reverse complement strand
CCCCCCCCCCGCAGTCGTCGCGGCGCTCGGGGGGGTCCCTGCGGTGCCACTCGGAGCCCCCCCGGGGGCGGGACCGGCAAACCCTGTGCCAGGTGAACCACCCCGTCATGAGACCCCAGGAACAGGTGAGACACACCTGAGGGGCACCTGGGTCACACCTGTGTGTCACCTGTCCTGTGTCACCTGTCCTGTGTCACCTGTGCCACCTCCTGTGTCCCCTGGGTGAGCTCAGGGTCACCTGTGCCAGGTGAACCACCCCGTCATGAGGCCCCAGGAACAGGTGAGACACACCTGAGGGGCACCTGGGTCACCTCCTGTGTCACCTGAATGTCACCTGTGTCACCTGTGTTACCTGTGTTACCTGTGTCACCTCCTGTGTCACCTGTGTCACCTCCCCTGGGTCACCTGAATGTCACCTCTGTCACCTCCTGTGTCACCTGTGTCAGCTCAGGGTCACCTGTGTCACCTGTGTGTCACCTGTGTCACCTGTGTTACCCGTCGTGTGTCACCTGGGTGTCACCTGAGTGTCACCTG
>NW_020912034.1:372-734 GCF_003984885.1 Neopelma chrysocephalum | reverse complement strand
CCCCCCCCAGGGGTCTGTGCCTTTGGGAACTGCCTCTACACCATGGGGGGGCACGACGGGGCTCTGGAGGTTTTTGGGAGCCCTCTGGGGATTTTTTGGTGTCTCTGGGGGTTTTCAGGGGCACTCTGTCGGGTTTTTGGGGTCTCTAACCCCGTTTTTGCCCCCCCCCAGGGGTCTGTGCCCTCGGGAACTGCCTCTATGCCATGGGGGGGTACGATGGGGCGCAGCAGCTCAGCAGCACCGAGCGCTTCGAGGCCGACACCGAGACCTGGAGCTTCGTGGCCCCGATGGGGCATCGCAGGAGCGCCCTGGGGGTCACAACCTTCCGGGGCAGGATCTACGTCCTGGGTACGGGGGGGGGG
>NW_020912034.1:0-362 GCF_003984885.1 Neopelma chrysocephalum | reverse complement strand
CCCCCCCCAGGGGTCTGTGCCTTTGGGAACTGCCTCTACACCATGGGGGGGCACGACGGGGCTCTGGAGGTTTTTGGGAGCCCTCTGGGGATTTTTTGGTGTCTCTGGGGGTTTTCAGGGGCACTCTGTCGGGTTTTTGGGGTCTCTAACCCCGTTTTTGCCCCCCCCCAGGGGTCTGTGCCCTCGGGAACTGCCTCTATGCCATGGGGGGGTACGATGGGGCGCAGCAGCTCAGCAGCACCGAGCGCTTCGAGGCCGACACCGAGACCTGGAGCTTCGTGGCCCCGATGGGGCATCGCAGGAGCGCCCTGGGGGTCACAACCTTCCGGGGCAGGATCTACGTCCTGGGTACGGGGGGGGGG
>NW_020912033.1:680-1350 GCF_003984885.1 Neopelma chrysocephalum | reverse complement strand
GAGCGAGCCGCGGCCGCGCGGGCTGCCGGGAGCCGTAGTCCGTCCGCCGGGGCCGGGAGCCGCCGAGCCGCCCCGCGGACTGCGCGTCCCGGCGTGCCGCGCGCCCCGGCCCGCGCGGGGGGGCCGGTCCGGAGAGGGAACGGGCGGGCGCGGGGAGGGAGCGAGGGAGGGAGCGCGGGGAGGGAGGGAGGGGGCTCCGCGCCCGGCGCGGCCCCGGGAGGGGCGCGGGGGAGAGGCCGCCGCGCCCGGGGCTCGGCGCGGCACGGAGCGGAGCGGCTCGGTACGGGGGGAGAGCCCCACGCACACACACGCCCCGCGCACACACACACACACACACCCGCCCGACCCCGCGCCGGGGCACCGGCTCCCGCACCGGGGAGCGACGCTCGCTCCGCACCGGGGGGAGGAGGAGGATGGAGGAGGAGGAGGCGGCGGCGGGGGCGGGCGCTCGCTCCACGCCCGGGCAGCGTCGGGCGCCCGGCAGCGGGCAGAGCCGGACGGGCAGCGCGCGGCGAGCGCGGCGCACGCAGCCCCGGTGCCCGCAGTCCCGATGTCCCCAGCCCTAGAGCCCTCAGCCCCGGTACCCGCCGCCCCGATGCCCTCAGCCCCGTGCCCGCCGCCCCGGTGCCCCCCGCCCGGTGCCCGCCGCCGGGCGCGGCCGTGGGGGGGG
>NW_020912033.1:0-670 GCF_003984885.1 Neopelma chrysocephalum | reverse complement strand
GAGCGAGCCGCGGCCGCGCGGGCTGCCGGGAGCCGTAGTCCGTCCGCCGGGGCCGGGAGCCGCCGAGCCGCCCCGCGGACTGCGCGTCCCGGCGTGCCGCGCGCCCCGGCCCGCGCGGGGGGGCCGGTCCGGAGAGGGAACGGGCGGGCGCGGGGAGGGAGCGAGGGAGGGAGCGCGGGGAGGGAGGGAGGGGGCTCCGCGCCCGGCGCGGCCCCGGGAGGGGCGCGGGGGAGAGGCCGCCGCGCCCGGGGCTCGGCGCGGCACGGAGCGGAGCGGCTCGGTACGGGGGGAGAGCCCCACGCACACACACGCCCCGCGCACACACACACACACACACCCGCCCGACCCCGCGCCGGGGCACCGGCTCCCGCACCGGGGAGCGACGCTCGCTCCGCACCGGGGGGAGGAGGAGGATGGAGGAGGAGGAGGCGGCGGCGGGGGCGGGCGCTCGCTCCACGCCCGGGCAGCGTCGGGCGCCCGGCAGCGGGCAGAGCCGGACGGGCAGCGCGCGGCGAGCGCGGCGCACGCAGCCCCGGTGCCCGCAGTCCCGATGTCCCCAGCCCTAGAGCCCTCAGCCCCGGTACCCGCCGCCCCGATGCCCTCAGCCCCGTGCCCGCCGCCCCGGTGCCCCCCGCCCGGTGCCCGCCGCCGGGCGCGGCCGTGGGGGGGG
>NW_020912032.1:378-746 GCF_003984885.1 Neopelma chrysocephalum | reverse complement strand
CCCCCCCCAAAATACCTGGGACCCCCTGGGACACCCCCAAATACCTGGGACCCCCTGGGACACCCCCAAATACCTGGGACCCCCCTGGACTCCCCCAAATACCTGGGACCCCCTGGACACCCCCAAATACCTGGGACCCCTGGGACACCCCCAAATACCTGGGACCCCCCTGAGACACCCCCAAATCCCTGGGACCCCCCCAGCACACCCCCAAATACCTGGGACCCCCCCCGAGACCCCCTCAAACATCCGGGACACCCCCAAATCCCTGGGACCCCTCAGGGCACCCCCAAACACCTGGGACCCCTCAGGATCCCCCCAAATACCTGAAGCTCCCTTAAATACCTGGGGCCCCCCGGGACACCCCC
>NW_020912032.1:0-368 GCF_003984885.1 Neopelma chrysocephalum | reverse complement strand
CCCCCCCCAAAATACCTGGGACCCCCTGGGACACCCCCAAATACCTGGGACCCCCTGGGACACCCCCAAATACCTGGGACCCCCCTGGACTCCCCCAAATACCTGGGACCCCCTGGACACCCCCAAATACCTGGGACCCCTGGGACACCCCCAAATACCTGGGACCCCCCTGAGACACCCCCAAATCCCTGGGACCCCCCCAGCACACCCCCAAATACCTGGGACCCCCCCCGAGACCCCCTCAAACATCCGGGACACCCCCAAATCCCTGGGACCCCTCAGGGCACCCCCAAACACCTGGGACCCCTCAGGATCCCCCCAAATACCTGAAGCTCCCTTAAATACCTGGGGCCCCCCGGGACACCCCC
>NW_020912031.1:175-340 GCF_003984885.1 Neopelma chrysocephalum | reverse complement strand
TATATAGAGAGAGAGAGAGAGAAGGAGAGATAGGGATATAAACCGAGCTGTCTCTCTCCGTGTGTGTAGATACATATATATAGCTATTTAATTCTTCCATCTCTCCAGGTCGTGGCTGAATTATTTTAAGATTTTTTAACTTTTTTTTTTTTTTTTTTTAAATCT
>NW_020912031.1:0-165 GCF_003984885.1 Neopelma chrysocephalum | reverse complement strand
TATATAGAGAGAGAGAGAGAGAAGGAGAGATAGGGATATAAACCGAGCTGTCTCTCTCCGTGTGTGTAGATACATATATATAGCTATTTAATTCTTCCATCTCTCCAGGTCGTGGCTGAATTATTTTAAGATTTTTTAACTTTTTTTTTTTTTTTTTTTAAATCT
>NW_020912030.1:194-382 GCF_003984885.1 Neopelma chrysocephalum | reverse complement strand
TTTTTTTGGGGTCCCAGGTGAGACTTTCCAGGGATTTGGGGTATCCCAGATACCCATTTGAGGCTCTCCAGGGGTTTTGGGAGTCCCAGGTGAGACTTTCCAGGGATTTTGGGGTGTCCCAGGTGCCCATTTGAGGCTCTCCAGAGTTTTTTTGGGGGTCCTGGGTGAGGTTCTCCAGGGATTTGGGG
>NW_020912030.1:0-184 GCF_003984885.1 Neopelma chrysocephalum | reverse complement strand
GGTTTTGGGGGTCCCGGGTGAGGTTCTCCAGGGATTTGGGATATCCCAGATACCCATTTCAGGGTCTCCAGGGGTTTCTGGGATCCGAGCTGAGGGTCTTCAGGGATTTTGGGCATCCTGGGTGAGGTTTTCCAGGGATTTGGGTTATCCCAGGTGCCCATTTGAGGCTCCCCAGGGTTTTTTT
>NW_020912029.1:210-373 GCF_003984885.1 Neopelma chrysocephalum | reverse complement strand
CACCGTCACATCCGTGTGACACCCGTGTGACACCCGTGTCACTGTCCCAGCTCCGTGTCACCGTCACATCCATGTGACACCCGTGTGACACCCGTGTCACTGTCCCAGCTCCATGGCACCGTCACATCCGTGTGACACCCGTGTGACACCCGTGTCACTGTCC
>NW_020912029.1:0-110 GCF_003984885.1 Neopelma chrysocephalum | reverse complement strand
CCATGGCACCGTCACATCCGTGTGACATTGTGTGACATCCGTGTCACTGTCCCAGCTCTGTGTCACCGTCACATCCGTGTGACACCCGTGTGACACCCGTGTCACTGTCC
>NW_020912028.1:2259-2836 GCF_003984885.1 Neopelma chrysocephalum | reverse complement strand
CTGGGCTTCCACGTGCACGCCGACGGCACCGTGGCCGAGGTGGAGGATTACGGCTTCGCCTGGCAGGCCGGGCTGCGCCGCGGCAGCCGCCTGGTCGAGGTGTGCAAGGTGGCGGCCGTGGCCCTGAGCCACGAGCAGATGATCGACCTGCTCAGGACCTCCGTCACCGTCAGGGTCGTCATCGTCCCGCCGCACGAGGATGGAACGCCCAGGAGGTCAGGGGGTGACATGGGTGACGTGGGTGACATCGTGTGCTGCAGGTGACGTGGGTGACATGGGTGTGATGTGGGTGACGTGTGTGTGACATGGGTGACATTGGTGTGACATGGGTGACATTGGTGTGACACGGGTGATGGGGGTGTGACATGGGTGACATTGGTGTGACGTGGGTGTGACATGGGTGACATTGGTGTGACGTGGGTGACATCATGTGCTATGGGGGTGACATGGGTGACATGGGTGTGATGTGCATGACATTGGTGTGACACAGGTGATGTTGGTGCGACATAGGTGACATTGGTGTGACGTGGGTGACATGGGTGACATTGGTGTGACGTGGGTGACATCATGTGCTATG
>NW_020912028.1:0-2249 GCF_003984885.1 Neopelma chrysocephalum | reverse complement strand
ATGGGTGTGATGTGCATGACATTGGTGTGACACAGGTGACGTTGGTGTGACGTGGGTGACATGGGTGACATCGTGTGCTGCGGCTGATGTGGGTGACGTGGGTGTGATATTGGTGTGACACGGGTGACATTGGTGTGACGTGGGTGTGACGGGGTGATGTAGGTGACATGGGTGTGACATGGGTGACATGGGTGTGACATGGGTGACATCGTGTGCTGCAGGTGATATGGGTGTGACATGGGTGACATTGCTGTGACATGGGTGTGATATGGGTGCCATGGGCTCTGTGGGTGACATTGGTGTGACGTGGGTGACATTGGTGTGACATGGGTGTGACATGGGTGCCATGGGCTCTGTGGATGACGTGGGTGACACTGGTGTGACATGGGTGACACTGGTGTGACATGGGTGACATGGGTGTGACGTGGGTGACATCAACTCCATCCTTGCCATCCCTGTGTCTTGGTGCCATCCCTGTGCCACCAGTGCCATTGGTGCCATCCCTGTGTCTTGGTGCCATCCCTGTGCCATCGGTGCCATCAGTGACATCCCTGTCCCTCTGGTGCCATCCCTGTGCCACTGGTGCCATTGGTGCCATCCCTGTCCCACTGCTGCCATCCCTGTGCCATCGGTGCCATCCCTGTGTCCTTGGTGCCATCCATGTGCCATTGGTGCCATCAGTGCCAACTCTGTGTCCTTGGTGCCATCCCTGTGTCCTTGGTGCCATCCCTGTGCCATCGCTGCCATCCCTGTGCCCTTGGTGCCATCCCTGTCTCTTGGTGCCATCGCTGTGCCATCCCTGTCCCACTGGTGCCATCTCAGTGCCATCGATGTGTCTTGGTGCCATCGCTGTGCCATCCGTGTCCCACTGGTGCCATCCCTGTCCCAATGGTGCCATCCCTGTGCCATCCCTGTGCCACCGGTGCCATCATTGCCATCCCTGTGCCACTGGTGCCATCCCTGTCCCTCTGGTGCCATTGGTGCCATCCCTGTGTCCTTGGTGCCATCCCTGTCCCAATGGTGCCATCCCTGTGCCATCCCTGCCCCACTGGTGCCATCCCTGTGTCTTGGTGCCATCGCTGTGACATCCCTGTCCCACTGGTGCCATCCCTGTGCCATCCCTGTGCCACCAGTCCCACTGCTGCCATCCCTGTGCCCTTGGTGCCATCCCTGTCCCACTGTTGCCATCCCAGTGCCACCCCCATGCCATCCCTGCCACCCCTTTCCCCTCGCTCCCCGTGACTCCCTGGTCTGTCCGCAGGGGCTGGTCGGAATCCCTGGAGCTGAGCTCGTCGTGCCCCGCGGAGCCCAAAGCCGACCCGGAGCCGTTCCCGGCGTTCCGGCCGCCGTTCCGGAGCAGCGCCGGCTGGCAGTGGAGCGGCCCGGCCGCGCCCAAACGCGCCAAAGCGCCGCCCGTGGCACCGCACCGGGAACCGCCAACGCCCCACGGAAAGAGGTGAGAGAGGGAGGGGGGCACCGGCACCGGGAGAGATCCCTCAGAGAATCATGGAATCATGGAATCGTAGAATTATAGAGTCATGGAATCGTGGAATTATAGAGTCGTGGAATTATAGAGTCATGGAATTATGGAATTATAGAGTCATGGAATTATGGAGTCAGGGAATTGTAGAATCGTAGAATCATGGAATCGTAGAATCGTGGAATCATAGAGTTATAGAGTCATAGAATTATAGAGTCATGGAATTATAGAATTATAGAGTCATGGAATCATGGAATTATAGAATCATGGAATCATGGAATCATGGAATTGTAGAATCATGGAATCGTAGAATCATGGAATTATAGAGTCATGGAATCATAGAATTATAGAATCATGGAATCATAGAATTGTAGAGTCATGGAATCATGGAATCATAGAGTCATGGAATCATGGAATCATGGAATCATAGAGTCATGGAATCATGGAATCATAGAATTATAGAATCATGGAATCATAGAATCATGGAATTATAGAATCATAGAACTATAGAATCATGAAATCGTAGAATTATAGAATCATGGAATCATAGAATTATAGAATCATGGGATCATGGAATCATAGAATCATAGAATCATGGGATCATGGAATCATAGAATCATGGAATTATAGAATCATGTTCTCCTAACCCAGCACATCCCTGTTTTCTCCCTCCAGGCCCCTGAGCTTCCCGGAGACCCCCCACGCCGCCCCCGCCGCCGGCGCCGCTCCGGCACAGCCCTACCGCCAACCTTCCGGAAGTTTCTCTGCG
>NW_020912027.1:220-620 GCF_003984885.1 Neopelma chrysocephalum | reverse complement strand
CTCTGCCCACACCCCTTCCCTGTGCCCACATCCCTTTCCTGTGCCCCCTGCCCCTTCCCTGTGCCCCCCACATCCCTTCCTTCTGCCCACATCCCTTCCCTGTGCCCACATCCCTTCCCTGTGCCCACATCCCTTCCCTGTGCCCACCACACCTTCCCTGTGCCCACCACGCCTTCCCTGTGCTCAAACAATTCCTTGTGCCCACCACACTTCCCTGTGCCTCCTTCCCTGTGCCCACCACACCTGCCCTGTGCCCACCAGAACTTCCTGAGGCCACCATCCCTTCCCTGTGCCCACCATGCCTTCCCTGTGCTCAACAATTCCTTGTGCCCGCCATCCCTTCCCTGTGCCCGCCATCCCTTCCCTGTGCCCACCATCCCTTCCCTGTGCTCCCATCCCT
>NW_020912027.1:0-210 GCF_003984885.1 Neopelma chrysocephalum | reverse complement strand
CCATCCCTTCCCTGTGCTCCCATCCCTTCCCTGTGCCCACCACACCTGCCCTGTGCCCACCACAGCATCCTTGTGCCCACCAGAACTTCCTGAGGCCACCACCCTTTCCCTGTGCCCACCACAGCTTCCCTGTGCCCACCACAGCTTCCCTGTGCCCACCACGCCTTCCCTGTGCCCACCATGCCTTCCCTGTGCCCACATCCCTTCCCT
>NW_020912026.1:186-334 GCF_003984885.1 Neopelma chrysocephalum | reverse complement strand
GGATGCATCCCAATTCCATGGATCAGTGTCCTAGGGATGCATCCCAACTCCCTGGATCAGCGTCCTCAGGAGCAGGGATGCATCCCAGATCCATGGATCACTGTCCTCAGGAGCAGGGATGCATCCCAATCCCATGGATCAGTGTCCT
>NW_020912026.1:0-176 GCF_003984885.1 Neopelma chrysocephalum | reverse complement strand
ATCCCATGGATCAGTGTCCTAGGGATGGATCCCAGTTCCATGGATCAGTGTTGTGAGGAGCAGGGATGCATCCCAATTCCCTGGATCAGTGTCCTGAGGACAGGAATGCATCCCAATTCCCTGGATCACTGTCCTCAGGAGCAGGGATGCATCCCAATTCCATGGATCAGTGTCCT
>NW_020912025.1:362-501 GCF_003984885.1 Neopelma chrysocephalum | reverse complement strand
TGCCTACAACATCCCGTGTCTGGAACATCCCGTGTATGGAATATCCCGTGCCTGGAACAACCCGCACCTGAAACATCCCGTACCTGGAATATCCCGTGTTCGGAATATCCCGTCTCTGGACCACCCATGTCTGGAACAC
>NW_020912025.1:0-262 GCF_003984885.1 Neopelma chrysocephalum | reverse complement strand
TCCGGTGTCAGGAGTATCCGGTGTCAGGAATATCCCGTCTCCAGAATTTTCCATGTTCGGAACATTCCGTGCCTGGAACATCCTGTGACAGAACATCCCGTGTTCGGAAAATCCTGTGTCTGGAATATCCCATGTCTGGGATATCCCGTGTCCGGAATATTCCATCTCTGGAATATCCCGGGTCTGGAACATCTCTTGTTTGGAACATCCCATGCTTGGAACATTCTGTGCCTGGAACATCCTGGGTCTGGAAGGTTCTGTG
>NW_020912024.1:188-524 GCF_003984885.1 Neopelma chrysocephalum | reverse complement strand
TGACTCAAATTTCCCCAAACAATGTCCAAAAAATGTCTCAAATCTCCCCAAAAAATCACCCAACACTGACTCAAATCTCCCTAAAAAATGACCAGAAAATCATCCAAAACTGACTCAAAACACCTGAAAAAATGACCAAGAAATGACCTAAAACTGACTCAAATCTCCCCAAAAAATGATCCAAAACTGACTCAAATCTCCCCAAAAAATCACCCAACACTGACTCAAATCTCCCCAAAAAATCACCCAAGCCGGACACAATTCTCCCCAAAAAATCACCCAAAACTGACCCAAATCTCCCCAAAAAAGGACCAGAAATGACCCAAAACTGACTCA
>NW_020912024.1:0-88 GCF_003984885.1 Neopelma chrysocephalum | reverse complement strand
TCTCCCAAAAAAATCACCCACAACTGACTCAAATCTCCCCAAAAAAAATGACCAAAAACTGACTAAAATCTCACCAAAAAATGTTCAA
>NW_020912023.1:149-702 GCF_003984885.1 Neopelma chrysocephalum | reverse complement strand
ATTTCAGGGATTTCAGGGATTTCAGGGATCTCAGGGATTTCAGGGATTTTGGGATCTCAGGGATTTCAGGGATTTGGGATCTCAGGGATCTCAGGGATCTCTGGGATTTTGGGATCTCAGGTATCTCGGGATCTCAGGGATTTCAGAGATTTGGGATTTTGGGATTTCAGGGATTTCAGGGATCTCACGGATTTCAGGGATTTCAGGGATCTCAGGGATTTCAGGGATTTCCGGGATCTCAGGGATTTCAGGGATTTTGGGAATCTCAGGGATTCGGGGATTTCGGGGATTTCAGGGATCTCAGGGATTCCGGGGATCTCAGGGATTTCAGGGATTTTGGGAATGTCAGGGATTTAGGATCTCAGAGATTTCAGGAATTTCAGAGATTTACGATCTCAGGGATTTGAGAGATTTCAGGGATTTTGGTATCTGACGGATTTTGGGATTTCAGGAATCTCAGGGATCTCGGGGATTTGAGGGATTTCAGGGATTTCTGGGATTTCTGAGATCTCAGGGATTTCAGGGATCTCAGGGATTTCAGGGATCTCAGGGA
>NW_020912023.1:0-139 GCF_003984885.1 Neopelma chrysocephalum | reverse complement strand
TCAGGGATTTCAGGGATCTCAGGGATTTCAGGGATCTCAGGGATTTCCGGGATCTCAGGGATCTCAGGGATTTTGGCATCTCAGGGATTTCCGGGATTTCAGGGATCTCCCATCCCAATCTTTTGGGATTTTTTGTCCT
>NW_020912022.1:0-306 GCF_003984885.1 Neopelma chrysocephalum | reverse complement strand
GAGCAAAGCGCGGCGGGACCGCGCCGGCCCCGCCCCTCGGCCCGCCCGGGCCCGTCCCCCGCCTCGCGCCGGCCCCGCCCCTCGGCCCGCCCCCAAGAACGCCGCTGTCCCCGCTCCCCGCCTCGCTCCCCTTGTCCCGGGACAACTCCCGGACGGGACGTGACCGATTAATTTTACCAATTAATTACCGATTAATTACCAATTAATTTTACCGATTAATTTTACCGATTAATTTTACCGATTAACTTTGCCGATTAACTTTGCCGATTAATTTTGCCGATTAACTTTGCCGATTAACTTTGCCGA
>NW_020912021.1:269-484 GCF_003984885.1 Neopelma chrysocephalum | reverse complement strand
GGCCAGTTTTTGCGTGAGTTTTGGATCAGTTTTTGGAGGAGTTTTTTTGCAGTTTTTGGGGTGACTTGGGCCAGTTTGGGGTCAGGTTTTGGGGTCATTTTCTGGGGTGATTTGGGCCAGTTTGGGGTCAGGTTTTGAAGCCTTTTTTGGGGGTGATTTGGGCCAGTTTGGGGTCAGGTTTTGAAGCCTTTTTTGGGGGTGATTTGGGTCAGTTT
>NW_020912021.1:0-169 GCF_003984885.1 Neopelma chrysocephalum | reverse complement strand
GGGTCAGTTTTGGGTCAGTTTTTGGGCCGATTTGGGGTCAGTTTTTGGGGTTA
The DNA here is from genome assembly GCF_003984885.1 of Neopelma chrysocephalum. Classification (NCBI taxonomy): domain Eukaryota; kingdom Metazoa; phylum Chordata; class Aves; order Passeriformes; family Pipridae; genus Neopelma; species Neopelma chrysocephalum. Next base: position 116 of record NW_020912021.1, on the reverse strand, counting down.
TTTTGGGGTTATTTTGTGTTGTGTTTTTTTTTTTTTGCAGTTTTGGGGTCAGATTTTGGGCCGGTTTGGGGTGAGATTTTGGGGTGATTTGGGCCAGTTTTGTTTCAGTTTTGGAT
>NW_020912020.1:980-1353 GCF_003984885.1 Neopelma chrysocephalum | reverse complement strand
GCCCCAAGGCCCCTGCAGAGCCCCCGGGAAGGTCAAACGTCAAACTGCAAAGGTCAAGGGTCAAACTGGGAAGGTCAAGGGTCAAACTGGGAAGGTCAAGGTCAACCCGAAAGGTCAAAGGTCAACCCAAAAGGTCAAAGGTCAAACCCGAAAGGTCAAAGGTCAACCCAAAAGGTCAAAGGTCGAACCCAAAAGGTCAAGGGTCGAACCCGAAAGGTCAAAGGTCAAGCTGGAAAGGTCAAAGGTCAACCCAAAAGGTCAAAGGTCAAACTGGAAAGGTCAAAGGTCAACCTGAAAGGTCAAAGGTCAACCCGAAAGGTCAAAGGTCAAACGGGAAAGGTCAAAGGTCAAACCCAAAGGTCAAAGGTCAACC
>NW_020912020.1:0-970 GCF_003984885.1 Neopelma chrysocephalum | reverse complement strand
AGGTCGAACCCGAAAGGTCAAAGGTCAAACTGGAAGGTCAAAGGTCGGAACCGCTTTGTACCGGTCTGAACCCGTCGGAATCGGTTTGAACCAGTCTGAACCGGTCAGAACCGGTTGGAACCGGTCGGAAGCAGTTGTAAGTCCAAGCAAAGTATTTAATGTATCTTGTGACATTGTCCAGGCCTGGTCCAAAATCCTGGGCACAGCAGCTCCAAAGCCACCTTTGTATCCATGGCAGCAGAATCTCCAGAGCACCTTGGGCTTCTCAATCCCCGTGAGCTCGTGGATTCTCCAAACCATCCTCAGCGCGTGGGAACCCACGGCTGGGCTCTGCACTCATTGTCTCAGAACACCCCAGCAATTGAAACAGGAGCCAGGCCTAGAAGAGTTAACTGAGATATCTTGGCCTGCTAAGAAACCTCAATACCTGTTTTGCTAGAAGAACATTTGAGGAGCACTGGTTAATCTCATGTTCTGTTCTGCTCACTGGACCAAAGGCCTTATTAGAGAAAGAATAGGAGTAGCACACACACAGGAATAAATGAGGTAAACTAGACATTTGAATAAGATCTAGAAGGCCCAGAGCCAGGATTTTGCAAGCTTGAAGAATTCAGGTCACCCAATTGAAGAGGTCAAATTGAGGAAGACGCCCATGGTGACCAGCAGAGGGATGAAGGCTGGAGGAGAAGACCCCCACAGTAGAAGACTGCGCATGTCTGGAAAGACTCCGCCCACAGACCAGCCTGCTTATTAATATATATAATAAATGATGTAACCATGGATCTAAAGTGTATAAAATGACTTAGTTTTGCACTTGCAAGTTGAGCAAGTTTGTCCAGCGCGAGCTGGCTTGCTCCCAACGTTGAATAAACAAATACCTTTGCTGCTTAAAGATAAAAAAGTCTCTGAGCAGTTTCTCAGACCGATTTTTCGGATTCACAATGAAGCCCATCCGGGCCATTGCAACCTG
>NW_020912019.1:7548-15086 GCF_003984885.1 Neopelma chrysocephalum | reverse complement strand
GTGTCACCTGCAATACAGGCGTACCCTTTCCCCCAGGTAATCAGGGGGAAAGGGCCCGTCCATAATTCTGTTATCGGGTCTTTAAACATGATTTTTGCTTTTTGTTCACTTGGGGTAAACTCTGATTTGAAATGTCTGTCTATGGGACTTCTGTTTGTGTGAGTTTCCTGTTCCTCCATCAAATTTAAAAAATTACTTTTTCTAATCTCTCCTGAGGGGTTAGGCCAATACTCCCTCTTTTTTGTTTTTTAAGTAAATTTTTAATGTTTTGGTGGGCTCGTTCTACTATGCCCTGTCCTGTGGGATTGTGAGGGACCCCAGTGGTATGGTGTATTCCCCAGTCATCAAAGAATTTTTTTGTGTCTGCAGATACATAGGAGGGCCCATTGTCAGTTTTTATTTGTTTGGGGACTCCCATCCTAGCAAAAGCAGACAAGAAATGTTTTTTGACATCTTTGCTTTTTTCACCAGAATGTGCGGTGGCTACAATCATTTTTGAAAATGTATCTATTGATACATGTACATATTTTAGTTTGCCGAATTCTTGCACATGGGTGACATCTGACTGCCAAATCTCTAGTGCTGTCAGCCCTCTGGGGTTTGTGCCTTTTGGAACTAGTGGGGTAATCATTTGGCAGTCAGGGCACGCTTTTAAAATTTCTTTTGCCTGTGTTAATTTAAGGCCAAATTGTTTCTTTAGCGATCGCGCATTCTGGTGGAAAAATTCATGAGAGATTTTCGCTTGTTGAAATAAATTGGGGGTAACAGCCATACCTGCCAGACGATCGGCGATCTGGTTTCCCTCAGCCACAGGACCTGGCAGAGTAGTGTGAGACCTTGTGCGGACAATGTAGTATCGAAATTTTCTGGTTTCTATTAGAAATAATAATTTTTTCAACAGGTTAGAAAGTTTTTCATTAGACACTTCTTTTAAATATGAATTTTCAATTCTTTTTACAATGCCCACAACATAAGCCGAATCTGATACGATATTGATGGGTTCTGTGTCAAAAATTTGGAAGGTGCGAACAACTGCTGATAATTCCACGATTTGTGGAGAACCTTGAACTTTATGAATATCTTGAAGCCAATCACCTTTTTCTTTCCAGACAATGACCGCATTTCCGGTTCTCCCAGATCCATCGGTAAAGATTGTTTTTGCGTTTTTTATCGGAAGATTTGATTGCATAATTTTTAATTTTAATGGGATTGGAATTAACCTTTGTAAAAATGGGCACGCCGGGAGGTGGAATTTCACTTCTCCCGGGTAACCCCCGATGGCAATTTGAAAATCTACGGAATTTTGCAGCAGTTGTTCCAGATGTTCAGAAGTCAGTGGGAGGTAAATGTAATTTGGTTCCTCTCCACTGAGTTCTAAACATCTGGTGCGACCTTTGAAAATTAGTTTGCCAATCATTTCTGCAATTGTTACAATCGTTTTGGAAAACTGATGAGGGAGGAATATCCACTCCCACAAACAGAAGTCCTTTTTATCTTTGGTAAATTGACCCAAGAGAGCTAATGGTTGATTTTGTTCTCTGATTATGACCAATGAGGATGGCAGTCCCTCCATCCTCCGAAACGATTGTCTCTCTGAAATTTTTGTTTCGACAGTGGCAAGGGCTTTCTTCGCATTAGATGTTAAAAATCTGGGGGAGGACAAGTCTGCATCTCCTTTTAGTAATTCAAACAGTGGGTGCAGATCACCGGTTGTGATCCCTAGCACAGGTCTGATCCAATTGATCGCTCCCAGTAATTTCTGGAGGTCATTTAAAGTTCGGACTTTCTTGTCAATTACTACTGATTGAGGTTTAACAGTTTTTGACGTAATTTGGAGTCCGAGATACCTCCACGGTGCTTCCTTTTGTACTTTTTCAGGGGATACCTCTAATCCTTTAGAATTTAGGGCCGCAATTGTGGCATCTAATGTTTGTCTGACTGCCAATTCTGTTTTTGCACAGATCAATACATCATCCATATAATGGAAGATGATTGACCATGGGAATCTTTTTCTAATTGGTTCCAACACTTTTGCCACAAACATCTGGTATAGTGTCGGGGAATTTTTCATCCCCTGAGGAAGCACCCTCCACTGGAACCTGCGGTGGGGTTCACAGGCGTTGATGGCTGGGACTGAAAACGCGAATTTTGCCGAATCAGCCGGATTTAAATAAATATGAAAAAAGCAGTCCTTGATATCAATTACCACTAGGGGCCATTCAGCAGGGAGCATAGATGGAGAAGGCATTCCCTGCTGAAGGGCTCCCATTGGTTCCAGGACTTCATTGACTTTGCGCAGGTCCTGGAGAAATCTCCAGGAACCTGAGGACTTTTTAATCACGAACACTGGAGTGTTCCAGGGACTGGTGGAAGGCTCCAAGTGTCCTTTAGCCAATTCTTGATTTACTAAATCGTTTAAAATTTGCAGCTTTTGGGTAGGTAGGGGCCACTGATCTACCCAAACTGGTGTCTCGGTTTTCCAGATCAGTTTGGGCAGCTGCACATGTTCAGTGACCCCTCCTAAAAATTTTCTTCTGTCCCTAATGTTAATTGCCACTGTTCCATGGCATCTCTTCTTCACAATGTAATTGGGATGTTCAATACATACGGTTGCAGAGATGCTGGCCTGCCCTCTGGCCCGTATACCGCTAACACCTCACGACTCCTGACAGGGTACTGTGACCTTCCCACACCGCTGACTCTCGTGTCTGTTGTGTGGGCTGGCCAACTGTGTGGCCAGTCCTTGGAGGCTATGATAGTGACATCCGCTCCCGTGTTAAGAAGTCCCTCCACCATCGCTTTCTGCGGGTGTCTAGATAAGGGGAAATGAATACGACAGATTAGTAAAGGTCGTGAGGTCTTCACTGAGGTTGCCCAGTGGACTTCCATCAGTGAATCATCCCTCTGTTCTTCATCTCGAGACACCACGCAGAGAAGGTCATCAGTGGAAATCATCTTCGCCACCGGGAAGCGGTCCTCCAGCTGCACGGGTGGAAGGTGCACAGTTAGACAGATAGCAATGTTGGTGTTTGTCAGCCCTGTCAGGAGTGTGGGGACTACAACGATGCCTTTTGCTACTGCCGAAAGATGAGAGACTATTAGATATGTCACCTCTGGATTTACATCAGTAGATGGTCTGACTTTAACTAGCTGTTCGTATCGGTTTAAAGGTGTAGAGGGGTGCGTTACAGAGAGGGTTATCCAATTTAACGGGACACATTGATTTTGGGTAGGAACGGGGTCTGCCGGAGGTTCCCTGGTTATGGGGTAACTGGGCGCGGTGACAGGCGCAGAATGGAACGAATTTGAGGGGATGTTTCTGTCATCGCGCCCCCCTGAGCGCTCTGCTCCCCGTTTCCCGAGTGCTCGCAGGAGCACTGGCGTAAATCGGGCAGGGAGTTGAAGGTTACCTTTTTCTTTAAACCAGGGGATCTTCTGGGGGGAAGGGGCTCGCCATTAATGTTAGTTATTGACCTACAGGTCGAGGACCAGTGGAAACCCTTCCCACACCTCCGGCAGAGGGACTTAGGCAAGTTAGGTAGGTTAGGTTCAGAGGTGGATTTAGGACAATGTTTTTTGAAGTGTCCCTTCTGTCCGCAATTAAAACAAGATTGGGGTCCGGTGAAAGCAGCAGCCAATAGACGTGCTTTATGGGAATTAGAACCGATGTTTTTGCACGCTTCAATCATTTCAATCAGAGAGGGATCTTTTAACATTTTTAACGCTTTTTGACAATCCTCATTTGCTTTTTCGATAACTAATTTGTTGAATAAAATTTCTTGACTCTCTTTTTGGTTTACTTGTCTTTTAATTGCTTCTTTTAGTCTCGTAATAAAATCAACGAATGGTTCTTTGGGGCCCTGATTGATTAATGTGAAAGAGGGTGTCTGGACATAGGCGTCCGCCACCCTCTTCACCGCTTCTAGTGCCAATTCTTTTGTTATCTCTAGGAATTTAGGTTCAATTCTAGATTGATCCCCTCTGCTTGAATAATTGCCTTCCCCATAAAGCATATCTATGGCTTGTTTCACCGGAATTCCCCTCCTCTCCATTTTTTCGTTTACATATGTCACAATTAATTTTTTCCATTCAGCCTCAAATACGGAGGACTGAACGGTTGAAAAAAGTCCATTGATTACAGCTCTTATATCGTATGGTATCAACAGATAGGCTAAAAAGAAAGATTCTAGGAGACCGATGGTGTAAGGTGCTCCTAACCCATATTCTACCATTGCTTTTTTAATGTCCTTTAACATTGGGTAGGAGATTGGTCTCCACTCAGGAGCTTTTCCTTCTTCTAAAAAGATAGGGAAAGCTTTGAGGAACTCCGTGTCGTTTGCTTGTGCTGCTTCTTCCCTAAAAGGCTTCCAGATGTTAGGCATCTTGTGTTGCCTTTCAGGGGAGCACTGGGTATGATCGGTATCTGTGTCCGGGTAGCGGCAGGCGGGGTAGGCCTTGGTGGTATGGGCCCTATGGGCGCGGCCATGATGCCAGAAATCGGCCCTGGCCTTTGCCTTGACCCCGCCCCTCGCCCCCCTTTCACTCCCGGAAGATGACCTCTCCGGGGAGGAGGCGGAACTGGAGGGAGAGGACGTGCACGTGGGTCAGTCAGGGGAGGGGTCTCTGACGCGCACAGGTGGAGGTGGACGTGGTCTGGAGGGTGGTGCTGAGGGGGCCCGCCCCCTCTTTTCCCGCGCTGATGGTTCCCGCGGTGTCCCTTCCCGCCTTCGCTCCGCGCGTCTCCCGTCTCCCTCCTCCTTGCCGCCATTTCGTGCACGCCGTGATGATCTTTTCTCCCTCCCGCCATCTTGCGTGTGCCGTGTTTTAAGTGACGTAGTTGATTTTTCCTTGATTGTAGCCAATTCATGGAGGCTGCTATTCTGGTTCATCACTTGGTGCTGTAGCACCATCAGAACAAGCCTCCAGGCTATGAGTGCCTCTTTTGCTGTTCGGTCCCCCCTGTCATCATCTCGCCACAGGCTATAGCCGATTGCCTGCCACTCTTCAACAGTGGTGTCATCCGTTAGTTTATGGCTTTTACTGTCTAACCATTTGGCAAGCGCTTTGGCGGATTTTTTGTCAAGGGGGTGACCGTGCTCTATTATAAAGTCTTTGAGGCGTCGGTATACAAATTTCTGGGAGGTGGACAGCGCGAGTCCCATCTTGATGTTATTTGGACTTTTGCGTTAGTCCTAGGTGGTTAAAATCCTCCCTTTTGTATTTTGTATGTAGGGTTGTGGGTGTTGGGGTGGGATGAGGACTGTCCCCAGCTGCTCACCTCTCTGGTGTGTCGACCCGTGCAGCTCCAGAAGCTCACAGCCGTCCGTTCAGCTGAGGGGACCGGCAGGACGATCACCTTTCCTGGTGATGCCTGAGCCCAGGTGGAGACACAGGAGTTCTCTCAATGTGAGAGACCTTCAACTGTGCCCCACGTTGGGCGCCACTTGCCACGGTCCGAGGGGGAAAGGGAATGGGACGCGGCACTGCAAAGAGGGTCCGGACACAGGTGAAGGGTGAAGGAGCAATGCCGATTTATTGAGGGGATGCAGGGACTTAAATAGGGTAGGTCTGAGGGGAGGATTCAGAACCGGGGAGGAGCTTGGGGCTGACAGCCCAGGGAGAGTCAGGATTGGGAGATAAGGGAGAGGTAGGTGTAACTCTGGGGTATCCAGGGGAAAGGGCCAATGGGAGCTCACTCTGCACTGCGGCAAATTCCAGCCAATCAGTGTCAGAGGAGCGGGAAAGCAGGGGAGAACAAGGGAGTAAACAACTTTAGGCGGGAAAGTCTGAGGGAGAAGAAGGGCTAATATGGGGGTACGTCAAAATTTCATAAAAACCAGCAGCAAACAGGGGTACAACAGTAGAAACACATAACATAATAAAAACTGGGGAGAAACAGTCAGTCCGGTGAAAGGTCCATCAAGTACATTCATAGTCCATTTAATTTCTGTAAAGCTCCCTCCACGCTTTGTATCTTTCCCAATCGGATTCTGGTTTCTCCACATCTCCCCCTTCTTTGTTTAGTGACGCGACGTTGGCGTTGATGGTCTTTAGGAATAGCTGGCGAAGGCAAACAAGAATGCAGGGCAAACAAGTACACAAAGTAATAAGAACGCACACGGAGATTAAAGCCATGATTAGTACTTTTTTGAGCCAATTGGGAAGTGAGGGAAATTTTAGCCAATCAAAAAGTCCATCTAATCCCTCACTGCGGGATTGACGGATATCTTGAACCAAATTTTTCAGTCGATCGATGCTCTGATGAATCGACTGTGCATGATCTGAAAAATTCATGCAGCACATGCCTTCGAACTCCTGGCACCCATGTCCGTGTGCCAGGAGTAGGAAGTCAATGGCTGCACGATTTTGTAAACTCACTTCTTTTAGTTTCTGGGTATCTGCTAACAAGCCTTCTATCGCTATGGTGGTTGCGTTGGCTTCCTTGGTGAGCCAACAACCGAGGTGGGTGAGTAGAGATAAAGCATGGGCTGTTCCTATCCCTGGAGCTATTATCCCTGGGAGTGGGAAGGAAGCCCAAAAATTTTTCATTCGAGACCAAACATAAATATGAGAATCACAGTCCTCTGGGAAAGGTAGAGGTGGTGGAGCAGTCCACGCGAGGACAGGGGGAGGAGGAGGAGGAGGAGTAACAAAGTCTGATTTCGGTGCTGGGGCAGCAAGGGGTGCTGGAAGGGTGGTGAGTAGGGATGGTGGAGGACGAACAATTTTTCATGGAGGGATTGGGCGTTCATATAAAACAAATGTTCTTTTGGATCTACTGATTTTGGATAGGGGGGAGGAGTTTTGGATTTGATTTTGGGAAGAGAAAACTTGATTTGGTAACTGAAATTTTGCTGGATTAAAGAGGGCTAATTTTCCTACTGTGCAGGGACCTCCCTCTGGGTATGCAGGAATACCCTGCCACGCCCGATCCCCGCACAGAAGGAAGAATCCTTGGGGGAGTCTTCTCCACCTCGGTATTGTCTCTGTGGTCACTGTGCTGATAACGGAATGATTGCACCACGACGAAGGAATTTCTCGATAGATAGGTTTGTTAGCAGATACATTAAAAGGGGTAAATAATTTAGGTTCCGTGTAACGATGAAACAAAATACAATTACTGGTAGGGAGGGAACCAAGGAGGTCGATTTCCTGGGGAGGTTCAGGAGAGAGATGTGTTCGAGAGATGGCCTGTGCAAGTGTAGCAGAGTTTAGTGGAAGGGATTCTAGGCCTCGTGTCTGTGGCAAAAACGTATCCCATTCTTTTCCGGGGGATATAGGGATGCCTACCAAGCAGGTTTGAAAGGGATTGCCAGCACCAGACTGGGCCAGACACAAAGTATCTGTCCCTGTGGCTTTGGCTAGAGTTACCCATAAGTTGTCTGTGGGTTGATTCATCCATCCTTTTAGGGGAAATGATGTAGAGATGTCAATGGATCTTAAAGTGTTGAACAGGAAGACGCAGATGCAGAGGGTCCACATGTCGTATCACGGTCTTGATGTATTTTGATTCGCCTTGTTGGGACCCACTTCGGTCC
>NW_020912019.1:0-7538 GCF_003984885.1 Neopelma chrysocephalum | reverse complement strand
GTGTCACCTGCAATACAGGCGTACCCTTTCCCCCAGGTAATCAGGGGGAAAGGGCCCGTCCATAATTCTGTTATCGGGTCTTTAAACATGATTTTTGCTTTTTGTTCACTTGGGGTAAACTCTGATTTGAAATGTCTGTCTATGGGACTTCTGTTTGTGTGAGTTTCCTGTTCCTCCATCAAATTTAAAAAATTACTTTTTCTAATCTCTCCTGAGGGGTTAGGCCAATACTCCCTCTTTTTTGTTTTTTAAGTAAATTTTTAATGTTTTGGTGGGCTCGTTCTACTATGCCCTGTCCTGTGGGATTGTGAGGGACCCCAGTGGTATGGTGTATTCCCCAGTCATCAAAGAATTTTTTTGTGTCTGCAGATACATAGGAGGGCCCATTGTCAGTTTTTATTTGTTTGGGGACTCCCATCCTAGCAAAAGCAGACAAGAAATGTTTTTTGACATCTTTGCTTTTTTCACCAGAATGTGCGGTGGCTACAATCATTTTTGAAAATGTATCTATTGATACATGTACATATTTTAGTTTGCCGAATTCTTGCACATGGGTGACATCTGACTGCCAAATCTCTAGTGCTGTCAGCCCTCTGGGGTTTGTGCCTTTTGGAACTAGTGGGGTAATCATTTGGCAGTCAGGGCACGCTTTTAAAATTTCTTTTGCCTGTGTTAATTTAAGGCCAAATTGTTTCTTTAGCGATCGCGCATTCTGGTGGAAAAATTCATGAGAGATTTTCGCTTGTTGAAATAAATTGGGGGTAACAGCCATACCTGCCAGACGATCGGCGATCTGGTTTCCCTCAGCCACAGGACCTGGCAGAGTAGTGTGAGACCTTGTGCGGACAATGTAGTATCGAAATTTTCTGGTTTCTATTAGAAATAATAATTTTTTCAACAGGTTAGAAAGTTTTTCATTAGACACTTCTTTTAAATATGAATTTTCAATTCTTTTTACAATGCCCACAACATAAGCCGAATCTGATACGATATTGATGGGTTCTGTGTCAAAAATTTGGAAGGTGCGAACAACTGCTGATAATTCCACGATTTGTGGAGAACCTTGAACTTTATGAATATCTTGAAGCCAATCACCTTTTTCTTTCCAGACAATGACCGCATTTCCGGTTCTCCCAGATCCATCGGTAAAGATTGTTTTTGCGTTTTTTATCGGAAGATTTGATTGCATAATTTTTAATTTTAATGGGATTGGAATTAACCTTTGTAAAAATGGGCACGCCGGGAGGTGGAATTTCACTTCTCCCGGGTAACCCCCGATGGCAATTTGAAAATCTACGGAATTTTGCAGCAGTTGTTCCAGATGTTCAGAAGTCAGTGGGAGGTAAATGTAATTTGGTTCCTCTCCACTGAGTTCTAAACATCTGGTGCGACCTTTGAAAATTAGTTTGCCAATCATTTCTGCAATTGTTACAATCGTTTTGGAAAACTGATGAGGGAGGAATATCCACTCCCACAAACAGAAGTCCTTTTTATCTTTGGTAAATTGACCCAAGAGAGCTAATGGTTGATTTTGTTCTCTGATTATGACCAATGAGGATGGCAGTCCCTCCATCCTCCGAAACGATTGTCTCTCTGAAATTTTTGTTTCGACAGTGGCAAGGGCTTTCTTCGCATTAGATGTTAAAAATCTGGGGGAGGACAAGTCTGCATCTCCTTTTAGTAATTCAAACAGTGGGTGCAGATCACCGGTTGTGATCCCTAGCACAGGTCTGATCCAATTGATCGCTCCCAGTAATTTCTGGAGGTCATTTAAAGTTCGGACTTTCTTGTCAATTACTACTGATTGAGGTTTAACAGTTTTTGACGTAATTTGGAGTCCGAGATACCTCCACGGTGCTTCCTTTTGTACTTTTTCAGGGGATACCTCTAATCCTTTAGAATTTAGGGCCGCAATTGTGGCATCTAATGTTTGTCTGACTGCCAATTCTGTTTTTGCACAGATCAATACATCATCCATATAATGGAAGATGATTGACCATGGGAATCTTTTTCTAATTGGTTCCAACACTTTTGCCACAAACATCTGGTATAGTGTCGGGGAATTTTTCATCCCCTGAGGAAGCACCCTCCACTGGAACCTGCGGTGGGGTTCACAGGCGTTGATGGCTGGGACTGAAAACGCGAATTTTGCCGAATCAGCCGGATTTAAATAAATATGAAAAAAGCAGTCCTTGATATCAATTACCACTAGGGGCCATTCAGCAGGGAGCATAGATGGAGAAGGCATTCCCTGCTGAAGGGCTCCCATTGGTTCCAGGACTTCATTGACTTTGCGCAGGTCCTGGAGAAATCTCCAGGAACCTGAGGACTTTTTAATCACGAACACTGGAGTGTTCCAGGGACTGGTGGAAGGCTCCAAGTGTCCTTTAGCCAATTCTTGATTTACTAAATCGTTTAAAATTTGCAGCTTTTGGGTAGGTAGGGGCCACTGATCTACCCAAACTGGTGTCTCGGTTTTCCAGATCAGTTTGGGCAGCTGCACATGTTCAGTGACCCCTCCTAAAAATTTTCTTCTGTCCCTAATGTTAATTGCCACTGTTCCATGGCATCTCTTCTTCACAATGTAATTGGGATGTTCAATACATACGGTTGCAGAGATGCTGGCCTGCCCTCTGGCCCGTATACCGCTAACACCTCACGACTCCTGACAGGGTACTGTGACCTTCCCACACCGCTGACTCTCGTGTCTGTTGTGTGGGCTGGCCAACTGTGTGGCCAGTCCTTGGAGGCTATGATAGTGACATCCGCTCCCGTGTTAAGAAGTCCCTCCACCATCGCTTTCTGCGGGTGTCTAGATAAGGGGAAATGAATACGACAGATTAGTAAAGGTCGTGAGGTCTTCACTGAGGTTGCCCAGTGGACTTCCATCAGTGAATCATCCCTCTGTTCTTCATCTCGAGACACCACGCAGAGAAGGTCATCAGTGGAAATCATCTTCGCCACCGGGAAGCGGTCCTCCAGCTGCACGGGTGGAAGGTGCACAGTTAGACAGATAGCAATGTTGGTGTTTGTCAGCCCTGTCAGGAGTGTGGGGACTACAACGATGCCTTTTGCTACTGCCGAAAGATGAGAGACTATTAGATATGTCACCTCTGGATTTACATCAGTAGATGGTCTGACTTTAACTAGCTGTTCGTATCGGTTTAAAGGTGTAGAGGGGTGCGTTACAGAGAGGGTTATCCAATTTAACGGGACACATTGATTTTGGGTAGGAACGGGGTCTGCCGGAGGTTCCCTGGTTATGGGGTAACTGGGCGCGGTGACAGGCGCAGAATGGAACGAATTTGAGGGGATGTTTCTGTCATCGCGCCCCCCTGAGCGCTCTGCTCCCCGTTTCCCGAGTGCTCGCAGGAGCACTGGCGTAAATCGGGCAGGGAGTTGAAGGTTACCTTTTTCTTTAAACCAGGGGATCTTCTGGGGGGAAGGGGCTCGCCATTAATGTTAGTTATTGACCTACAGGTCGAGGACCAGTGGAAACCCTTCCCACACCTCCGGCAGAGGGACTTAGGCAAGTTAGGTAGGTTAGGTTCAGAGGTGGATTTAGGACAATGTTTTTTGAAGTGTCCCTTCTGTCCGCAATTAAAACAAGATTGGGGTCCGGTGAAAGCAGCAGCCAATAGACGTGCTTTATGGGAATTAGAACCGATGTTTTTGCACGCTTCAATCATTTCAATCAGAGAGGGATCTTTTAACATTTTTAACGCTTTTTGACAATCCTCATTTGCTTTTTCGATAACTAATTTGTTGAATAAAATTTCTTGACTCTCTTTTTGGTTTACTTGTCTTTTAATTGCTTCTTTTAGTCTCGTAATAAAATCAACGAATGGTTCTTTGGGGCCCTGATTGATTAATGTGAAAGAGGGTGTCTGGACATAGGCGTCCGCCACCCTCTTCACCGCTTCTAGTGCCAATTCTTTTGTTATCTCTAGGAATTTAGGTTCAATTCTAGATTGATCCCCTCTGCTTGAATAATTGCCTTCCCCATAAAGCATATCTATGGCTTGTTTCACCGGAATTCCCCTCCTCTCCATTTTTTCGTTTACATATGTCACAATTAATTTTTTCCATTCAGCCTCAAATACGGAGGACTGAACGGTTGAAAAAAGTCCATTGATTACAGCTCTTATATCGTATGGTATCAACAGATAGGCTAAAAAGAAAGATTCTAGGAGACCGATGGTGTAAGGTGCTCCTAACCCATATTCTACCATTGCTTTTTTAATGTCCTTTAACATTGGGTAGGAGATTGGTCTCCACTCAGGAGCTTTTCCTTCTTCTAAAAAGATAGGGAAAGCTTTGAGGAACTCCGTGTCGTTTGCTTGTGCTGCTTCTTCCCTAAAAGGCTTCCAGATGTTAGGCATCTTGTGTTGCCTTTCAGGGGAGCACTGGGTATGATCGGTATCTGTGTCCGGGTAGCGGCAGGCGGGGTAGGCCTTGGTGGTATGGGCCCTATGGGCGCGGCCATGATGCCAGAAATCGGCCCTGGCCTTTGCCTTGACCCCGCCCCTCGCCCCCCTTTCACTCCCGGAAGATGACCTCTCCGGGGAGGAGGCGGAACTGGAGGGAGAGGACGTGCACGTGGGTCAGTCAGGGGAGGGGTCTCTGACGCGCACAGGTGGAGGTGGACGTGGTCTGGAGGGTGGTGCTGAGGGGGCCCGCCCCCTCTTTTCCCGCGCTGATGGTTCCCGCGGTGTCCCTTCCCGCCTTCGCTCCGCGCGTCTCCCGTCTCCCTCCTCCTTGCCGCCATTTCGTGCACGCCGTGATGATCTTTTCTCCCTCCCGCCATCTTGCGTGTGCCGTGTTTTAAGTGACGTAGTTGATTTTTCCTTGATTGTAGCCAATTCATGGAGGCTGCTATTCTGGTTCATCACTTGGTGCTGTAGCACCATCAGAACAAGCCTCCAGGCTATGAGTGCCTCTTTTGCTGTTCGGTCCCCCCTGTCATCATCTCGCCACAGGCTATAGCCGATTGCCTGCCACTCTTCAACAGTGGTGTCATCCGTTAGTTTATGGCTTTTACTGTCTAACCATTTGGCAAGCGCTTTGGCGGATTTTTTGTCAAGGGGGTGACCGTGCTCTATTATAAAGTCTTTGAGGCGTCGGTATACAAATTTCTGGGAGGTGGACAGCGCGAGTCCCATCTTGATGTTATTTGGACTTTTGCGTTAGTCCTAGGTGGTTAAAATCCTCCCTTTTGTATTTTGTATGTAGGGTTGTGGGTGTTGGGGTGGGATGAGGACTGTCCCCAGCTGCTCACCTCTCTGGTGTGTCGACCCGTGCAGCTCCAGAAGCTCACAGCCGTCCGTTCAGCTGAGGGGACCGGCAGGACGATCACCTTTCCTGGTGATGCCTGAGCCCAGGTGGAGACACAGGAGTTCTCTCAATGTGAGAGACCTTCAACTGTGCCCCACGTTGGGCGCCACTTGCCACGGTCCGAGGGGGAAAGGGAATGGGACGCGGCACTGCAAAGAGGGTCCGGACACAGGTGAAGGGTGAAGGAGCAATGCCGATTTATTGAGGGGATGCAGGGACTTAAATAGGGTAGGTCTGAGGGGAGGATTCAGAACCGGGGAGGAGCTTGGGGCTGACAGCCCAGGGAGAGTCAGGATTGGGAGATAAGGGAGAGGTAGGTGTAACTCTGGGGTATCCAGGGGAAAGGGCCAATGGGAGCTCACTCTGCACTGCGGCAAATTCCAGCCAATCAGTGTCAGAGGAGCGGGAAAGCAGGGGAGAACAAGGGAGTAAACAACTTTAGGCGGGAAAGTCTGAGGGAGAAGAAGGGCTAATATGGGGGTACGTCAAAATTTCATAAAAACCAGCAGCAAACAGGGGTACAACAGTAGAAACACATAACATAATAAAAACTGGGGAGAAACAGTCAGTCCGGTGAAAGGTCCATCAAGTACATTCATAGTCCATTTAATTTCTGTAAAGCTCCCTCCACGCTTTGTATCTTTCCCAATCGGATTCTGGTTTCTCCACATCTCCCCCTTCTTTGTTTAGTGACGCGACGTTGGCGTTGATGGTCTTTAGGAATAGCTGGCGAAGGCAAACAAGAATGCAGGGCAAACAAGTACACAAAGTAATAAGAACGCACACGGAGATTAAAGCCATGATTAGTACTTTTTTGAGCCAATTGGGAAGTGAGGGAAATTTTAGCCAATCAAAAAGTCCATCTAATCCCTCACTGCGGGATTGACGGATATCTTGAACCAAATTTTTCAGTCGATCGATGCTCTGATGAATCGACTGTGCATGATCTGAAAAATTCATGCAGCACATGCCTTCGAACTCCTGGCACCCATGTCCGTGTGCCAGGAGTAGGAAGTCAATGGCTGCACGATTTTGTAAACTCACTTCTTTTAGTTTCTGGGTATCTGCTAACAAGCCTTCTATCGCTATGGTGGTTGCGTTGGCTTCCTTGGTGAGCCAACAACCGAGGTGGGTGAGTAGAGATAAAGCATGGGCTGTTCCTATCCCTGGAGCTATTATCCCTGGGAGTGGGAAGGAAGCCCAAAAATTTTTCATTCGAGACCAAACATAAATATGAGAATCACAGTCCTCTGGGAAAGGTAGAGGTGGTGGAGCAGTCCACGCGAGGACAGGGGGAGGAGGAGGAGGAGGAGTAACAAAGTCTGATTTCGGTGCTGGGGCAGCAAGGGGTGCTGGAAGGGTGGTGAGTAGGGATGGTGGAGGACGAACAATTTTTCATGGAGGGATTGGGCGTTCATATAAAACAAATGTTCTTTTGGATCTACTGATTTTGGATAGGGGGGAGGAGTTTTGGATTTGATTTTGGGAAGAGAAAACTTGATTTGGTAACTGAAATTTTGCTGGATTAAAGAGGGCTAATTTTCCTACTGTGCAGGGACCTCCCTCTGGGTATGCAGGAATACCCTGCCACGCCCGATCCCCGCACAGAAGGAAGAATCCTTGGGGGAGTCTTCTCCACCTCGGTATTGTCTCTGTGGTCACTGTGCTGATAACGGAATGATTGCACCACGACGAAGGAATTTCTCGATAGATAGGTTTGTTAGCAGATACATTAAAAGGGGTAAATAATTTAGGTTCCGTGTAACGATGAAACAAAATACAATTACTGGTAGGGAGGGAACCAAGGAGGTCGATTTCCTGGGGAGGTTCAGGAGAGAGATGTGTTCGAGAGATGGCCTGTGCAAGTGTAGCAGAGTTTAGTGGAAGGGATTCTAGGCCTCGTGTCTGTGGCAAAAACGTATCCCATTCTTTTCCGGGGGATATAGGGATGCCTACCAAGCAGGTTTGAAAGGGATTGCCAGCACCAGACTGGGCCAGACACAAAGTATCTGTCCCTGTGGCTTTGGCTAGAGTTACCCATAAGTTGTCTGTGGGTTGATTCATCCATCCTTTTAGGGGAAATGATGTAGAGATGTCAATGGATCTTAAAGTGTTGAACAGGAAGACGCAGATGCAGAGGGTCCACATGTCGTATCACGGTCTTGATGTATTTTGATTCGCCTTGTTGGGACCCACTTCGGTCC
>NW_020912018.1:740-1470 GCF_003984885.1 Neopelma chrysocephalum | reverse complement strand
CTGGTGGTGCCCCCCGGGCTGGGGGGGACCCCCCCTCCGGAAAACCCGCCCCCCCCCGGGCGGTTCTTTGGGGTCAAACTGCCCAAATTCGGGGCCGTTTCGTCCCGCGGGGGGGTTCGGAGGTCTCGGGGGGGTCGTTTTAAGGATGGGGAGGGGGGAGACCCCCGAGGGGGGGGGAACGACCCCCCCCGGCGGCGTCGGTGGGTGCCCAGGGTGGGATTCGCCCCCCCCGGGGAGGAGGAGGATGAGGATGAGGAGGGGGAGGAGGAGGAAGGGGGGGAGCCCCCCAAATTTGGGGGTGGGGGCGGGATTCGCTTCCCCGCCGTGGAGCTCTGCCCCGGGGAACCCCCCCGGACCCCCCCCCAAACCCCGGGGAGCCCCCCCCTCAAATTCCAGCTGCCCCAGCTGGTGCTGAGCCCCCAGATCTGCGGGCAGTAGGGACCCCCCCCAAAAAAAATAAGGGGGGGAGAGGGGGGCTTTGGGGACCCCCCAAAACATCCCAGACCCCCCCCCGAGGATTTGGGGACCCCCTAAACCCGGGCGGGCCCGGCCGGGCCACCGCCACGCCCCCCCCCCCCTTTTCCTGGTTAATAGAAACACCCCAAAATCCGGGAAAAAAGCTTCAAAACCCCCCCAAAAAATAAAATTGGATTAGGAATTTTGGGGGGGGGGGTGAGGGGAGGGTTAGAAAAAGGTCTGGGGGGGCTCAATCAGCATTTTGGGGGGGGGG
>NW_020912018.1:0-730 GCF_003984885.1 Neopelma chrysocephalum | reverse complement strand
CTGGTGGTGCCCCCCGGGCTGGGGGGGACCCCCCCTCCGGAAAACCCGCCCCCCCCCGGGCGGTTCTTTGGGGTCAAACTGCCCAAATTCGGGGCCGTTTCGTCCCGCGGGGGGGTTCGGAGGTCTCGGGGGGGTCGTTTTAAGGATGGGGAGGGGGGAGACCCCCGAGGGGGGGGGAACGACCCCCCCCGGCGGCGTCGGTGGGTGCCCAGGGTGGGATTCGCCCCCCCCGGGGAGGAGGAGGATGAGGATGAGGAGGGGGAGGAGGAGGAAGGGGGGGAGCCCCCCAAATTTGGGGGTGGGGGCGGGATTCGCTTCCCCGCCGTGGAGCTCTGCCCCGGGGAACCCCCCCGGACCCCCCCCCAAACCCCGGGGAGCCCCCCCCTCAAATTCCAGCTGCCCCAGCTGGTGCTGAGCCCCCAGATCTGCGGGCAGTAGGGACCCCCCCCAAAAAAAATAAGGGGGGGAGAGGGGGGCTTTGGGGACCCCCCAAAACATCCCAGACCCCCCCCCGAGGATTTGGGGACCCCCTAAACCCGGGCGGGCCCGGCCGGGCCACCGCCACGCCCCCCCCCCCCTTTTCCTGGTTAATAGAAACACCCCAAAATCCGGGAAAAAAGCTTCAAAACCCCCCCAAAAAATAAAATTGGATTAGGAATTTTGGGGGGGGGGGTGAGGGGAGGGTTAGAAAAAGGTCTGGGGGGGCTCAATCAGCATTTTGGGGGGGGGG
>NW_020912017.1:477-854 GCF_003984885.1 Neopelma chrysocephalum | reverse complement strand
CCCCAGTATCCCAAGTCCCTCCCAGTCCCCCCAGTCCCTCCCAGTTTCCCCAGTTCCCCCAGTCTCACCCGCTCCCTGCCTGAGCAGCCCCCCCCCCGCGCTCCCCCCTGTCCCCCCTTATCCCAGTCTCTCCCACCTATCCCAGTCCCTCCCAGTCCCCCCAGTATCCCAAGTCCCTCCCAGTCCCCCCAGTCCCCCCCGTTTCCCCCGTTCCCCCAGTCTCACCCGCTCCCTGCCTGAGCAGGGCCCCGGCCGTGCTGACATTGGGGGGCCCGGGGGGGTCCGGGGGCGCCTCCTGCTGCCCCCCCGAGATGGGGGATTTGGGGGGGTTTGGGGGGTTTTGGGGATTTGGGGGATTTTGGGGGGGTTTTGGGGGG
>NW_020912017.1:0-377 GCF_003984885.1 Neopelma chrysocephalum | reverse complement strand
CCCCAGTATCCCAAGTCCCTCCCAGTCCCCCCAGTCCCTCCCAGTTTCCCCAGTTCCCCCAGTCTCACCCGCTCCCTGCCTGAGCAGCCCCCCCCCCGCGCTCCCCCCTGTCCCCCCTTATCCCAGTCTCTCCCACCTATCCCAGTCCCTCCCAGTCCCCCCAGTATCCCAAGTCCCTCCCAGTCCCCCCAGTCCCCCCCGTTTCCCCCGTTCCCCCAGTCTCACCCGCTCCCTGCCTGAGCAGGGCCCCGGCCGTGCTGACATTGGGGGGCCCGGGGGGGTCCGGGGGCGCCTCCTGCTGCCCCCCCGAGATGGGGGATTTGGGGGGGTTTGGGGGGTTTTGGGGATTTGGGGGATTTTGGGGGGGTTTTGGGGGG
>NW_020912016.1:739-1468 GCF_003984885.1 Neopelma chrysocephalum | reverse complement strand
GCTCTGGGGACCCCCAAACTCCCTGGGGACCCCCAAACCCCCCATGACCCCCCGTTTTGTGCCCCCCAGCGACACTGGACGGGGGTCTGGGGCTGCTGCTCCCCATGCAGGAGAAAACCTACCGGCGGCTGCTGATGCTGCAGAACGCCCTGAGCTCCGCCCTGCCACACCTGGCCGGGCTGAATCCCAGGGCATTCAGGTAAATCACACCTGGAACACCTGGAACACCTGTCCTCACCTGTCCCATAGCCCCTCACCTGTCCCACAGCCCCCAAAACTGTCCCACAGTCCCCAGCCCTGCCCTGAGCTCTGCCCTGCCACACCTGGCCAGGCTCAACCCCAGGGCATTCAGGTAACTCACCTGTCCTACAGCCCCCACACCTGTCCCACAGCCCCCTCACCTGTCCCACAGCCCCCAGCCCTGCCCTGAGCTCTGCCCTGCCCCACCTGGCCGGGCTGAATCCCAGGGCATTCAGGTAACTCACCTGTCCTATAGCCCCCTCACCTGTCCCACACCTGTCCTATAGCCCCCTCACCTGTCATCACCTGCCCTCACCTGTCCCATAGCCCCCTCACCTGTCCTCACCTGTCCCACAGCCCCCTCACCTGTCCTATAGCCCTCTCACCTGTCCACACCTGTCCTACCAGTCCCACAGCCCCCTCACCTGTCCCACAGCCCCCTCACCTGTCTTATAGCCCCCACATCTGTCTTATAGCCCCCTCACCTGT
>NW_020912016.1:0-729 GCF_003984885.1 Neopelma chrysocephalum | reverse complement strand
GCTCTGGGGACCCCCAAACTCCCTGGGGACCCCCAAACCCCCCATGACCCCCCGTTTTGTGCCCCCCAGCGACACTGGACGGGGGTCTGGGGCTGCTGCTCCCCATGCAGGAGAAAACCTACCGGCGGCTGCTGATGCTGCAGAACGCCCTGAGCTCCGCCCTGCCACACCTGGCCGGGCTGAATCCCAGGGCATTCAGGTAAATCACACCTGGAACACCTGGAACACCTGTCCTCACCTGTCCCATAGCCCCTCACCTGTCCCACAGCCCCCAAAACTGTCCCACAGTCCCCAGCCCTGCCCTGAGCTCTGCCCTGCCACACCTGGCCAGGCTCAACCCCAGGGCATTCAGGTAACTCACCTGTCCTACAGCCCCCACACCTGTCCCACAGCCCCCTCACCTGTCCCACAGCCCCCAGCCCTGCCCTGAGCTCTGCCCTGCCCCACCTGGCCGGGCTGAATCCCAGGGCATTCAGGTAACTCACCTGTCCTATAGCCCCCTCACCTGTCCCACACCTGTCCTATAGCCCCCTCACCTGTCATCACCTGCCCTCACCTGTCCCATAGCCCCCTCACCTGTCCTCACCTGTCCCACAGCCCCCTCACCTGTCCTATAGCCCTCTCACCTGTCCACACCTGTCCTACCAGTCCCACAGCCCCCTCACCTGTCCCACAGCCCCCTCACCTGTCTTATAGCCCCCACATCTGTCTTATAGCCCCCTCACCTGT
>NW_020912015.1:559-1018 GCF_003984885.1 Neopelma chrysocephalum | reverse complement strand
GATTTTTTGGGGGTTTTGGGGGTTTTTTTAGGGTTTTTTTTTGGGTTATTTTCAGGGGTTTTTGGGGTTTTCTTGGGGGGATTTTGGGGGGTTTTTTTGTTGTTTTTTTTGGGTTTTTTGGGGGGTTTTGGGAGATTTTTTGGGACTTTTTGGGGAGATTTTTGGGGTTTTTTTTCATTTTTTTCGGGTTTTTGGGGGGGTTTTGGTGGTTTTTTGGGGTTTTTTTCGGGTTATTTTCAGGGGGTTTTTGGGTTTTCTTGGGGGATTTTGGGGGGTTTTTGGGGTTTTTTTCGGGTTTTTTTGAGGGTTTTGGGAGATTTTTTGGGGGAGTTTTGGGACTTTTTTGGGGGATTTTGTGGGGGTTTTTCGGGGTTTTTTTCAGGATATTGGGGATTTTGGTGGTTTTTTCAGAGGTTTTTTTGGGGTTATTTTCAGGGGTTTTTTGGGTTTTCTTGGGGG
>NW_020912015.1:0-459 GCF_003984885.1 Neopelma chrysocephalum | reverse complement strand
GATTTTTTGGGGGTTTTGGGGGTTTTTTTAGGGTTTTTTTTTGGGTTATTTTCAGGGGTTTTTGGGGTTTTCTTGGGGGGATTTTGGGGGGTTTTTTTGTTGTTTTTTTTGGGTTTTTTGGGGGGTTTTGGGAGATTTTTTGGGACTTTTTGGGGAGATTTTTGGGGTTTTTTTTCATTTTTTTCGGGTTTTTGGGGGGGTTTTGGTGGTTTTTTGGGGTTTTTTTCGGGTTATTTTCAGGGGGTTTTTGGGTTTTCTTGGGGGATTTTGGGGGGTTTTTGGGGTTTTTTTCGGGTTTTTTTGAGGGTTTTGGGAGATTTTTTGGGGGAGTTTTGGGACTTTTTTGGGGGATTTTGTGGGGGTTTTTCGGGGTTTTTTTCAGGATATTGGGGATTTTGGTGGTTTTTTCAGAGGTTTTTTTGGGGTTATTTTCAGGGGTTTTTTGGGTTTTCTTGGGGG
>NW_020912014.1:592-1174 GCF_003984885.1 Neopelma chrysocephalum | reverse complement strand
CCCCCCAGTATAACCCAGTACAACCCAGTGACCCCCGCAGTGCCCCCCAGTATGGCCCAGTACAGCCCAGTGACCCCCCAGTGCCCCCCAGGATAGCCCAGTACAGCCCAGTGACCCCCCCAGTACCCCCCAGTGACCATCCCAGTCCCTCCCAGTTCCTTTCATCCCCTCCCAGTCCCTCCTGGTGCTTCCCAGTCCCTCCCAGTGCCCCCCAGTCCCTCTCAGTGCCCCCCACTGAACACCCCAGTCCCTCCCAATCCCTTTCATGCCCTTCCAGTCCCTCCCAGAGACCCCCCCCCCCCCCCCCCCCCTCCACCTTCTCCTTCTCCTTCCTCTTCCCGCGGCCCTTTTTGGGGGTCGGGCCCGGCGGCCCCAGCTCGAAACTCTGGGGGGGTCAAGGGGTCAAGGGGGGGCACTGGGAGGGACTGGGACGGGATGGGAGGGACTGGGGTGGTCAGTGGGGTCAGGGGTCATGGGTCACCTTGGTGACGCTGGTGCTGTATTTGATCTCGAGGTCGTTCACGTCGAGCTTGTGATCGTCCTGTGGGGACCCGGCTCAGAGCCGACCCCCCAGTGCCCCCC
>NW_020912014.1:0-582 GCF_003984885.1 Neopelma chrysocephalum | reverse complement strand
CCCCCCAGTATAACCCAGTACAACCCAGTGACCCCCGCAGTGCCCCCCAGTATGGCCCAGTACAGCCCAGTGACCCCCCAGTGCCCCCCAGGATAGCCCAGTACAGCCCAGTGACCCCCCCAGTACCCCCCAGTGACCATCCCAGTCCCTCCCAGTTCCTTTCATCCCCTCCCAGTCCCTCCTGGTGCTTCCCAGTCCCTCCCAGTGCCCCCCAGTCCCTCTCAGTGCCCCCCACTGAACACCCCAGTCCCTCCCAATCCCTTTCATGCCCTTCCAGTCCCTCCCAGAGACCCCCCCCCCCCCCCCCCCCCTCCACCTTCTCCTTCTCCTTCCTCTTCCCGCGGCCCTTTTTGGGGGTCGGGCCCGGCGGCCCCAGCTCGAAACTCTGGGGGGGTCAAGGGGTCAAGGGGGGGCACTGGGAGGGACTGGGACGGGATGGGAGGGACTGGGGTGGTCAGTGGGGTCAGGGGTCATGGGTCACCTTGGTGACGCTGGTGCTGTATTTGATCTCGAGGTCGTTCACGTCGAGCTTGTGATCGTCCTGTGGGGACCCGGCTCAGAGCCGACCCCCCAGTGCCCCCC
>NW_020912013.1:427-754 GCF_003984885.1 Neopelma chrysocephalum | reverse complement strand
TTTCCCCCACTCTCACTGACCCCTCCCCCACTCTGTGACCCCTCTCCCACCCTGAGGCCCCTCCCCCGTGGCCCCTCCCCCACTCTCTGACCCCTCCCCCCGCGGCCCCTCCCCCACTGACGGCCCCTCCCCCCACAGCGGCCCCGCCCGAGAGGGATCGGTTCGTGTACGGTGAGTGGGGGAGGGGCGGGGGGAGGGGAAAATTTGGGGGAAAATGGGGAAAAATTGGGAAAAATTGGGAAAAATGGGGGAAAAAGGAGAAAAAAGGGGGAAAAATAGGGAAAAAATTGGGGAATTTGGGGGGAAAATGAAGGAAATTGGGGGGAA
>NW_020912013.1:0-327 GCF_003984885.1 Neopelma chrysocephalum | reverse complement strand
TTTCCCCCACTCTCACTGACCCCTCCCCCACTCTGTGACCCCTCTCCCACCCTGAGGCCCCTCCCCCGTGGCCCCTCCCCCACTCTCTGACCCCTCCCCCCGCGGCCCCTCCCCCACTGACGGCCCCTCCCCCCACAGCGGCCCCGCCCGAGAGGGATCGGTTCGTGTACGGTGAGTGGGGGAGGGGCGGGGGGAGGGGAAAATTTGGGGGAAAATGGGGAAAAATTGGGAAAAATTGGGAAAAATGGGGGAAAAAGGAGAAAAAAGGGGGAAAAATAGGGAAAAAATTGGGGAATTTGGGGGGAAAATGAAGGAAATTGGGGGGAA
>NW_020912012.1:689-1368 GCF_003984885.1 Neopelma chrysocephalum | reverse complement strand
CTGGGACCCCCCATCCCCTATGTGACCCCCACCCTGACCCCTGGGACCCCTGATCTCACCCCTGGGACCCCCCATCCCCTCTGGGACCCCCATCCTGACCCCTGGGCCCCCCCCAGCAGGAAGGGGGGTCCCCCTGTCCCCCACCTTTCCCTGCAGGGTGCAGAGCAGCCCGTTCTTCTGGCAGAAGGAGTGGAAGAGGTTGAGCAGGTCCAGGTTGGGCAGTTGCCCGTTGAGCCCCTCCACGGCCACGTCCACGCTGGTCACCACGTCCGTGCTCAGCTCCAGGGCCAGCGCCGCCTGGATGGGCCCTGCCCGCCCCGGGGTGCCCCCCCACTGCACATCTGGGGGGGCAACACCCCTGTCAGACCCTCCATGGCACCCCCAGACCCCCATCAGAGCCCCCATGGACATGTGGGACCCCCCAGGACCTCCCCGGGACCCCCAGACATGTGGGACCCCCAGGGCCACCATGGCCTGGATGGGCCCTGCCCGCCCCGGGGTGCCCCCCCACTGCACAGCTGGGGGGCACAGACCCCTGTCAGACCCTCCATGGCACCCCCAGACCCCCATCAGAGCCCCCCCGGCACCCCTGGGACCCCCAGGTCACCATGGCCTGGATGGGCCCTGCCCGGCCTGGGGTGCCCCCCCACTGCACAGCTGAGGGGGCAACACCCCTGTC
>NW_020912012.1:0-679 GCF_003984885.1 Neopelma chrysocephalum | reverse complement strand
CTGGGACCCCCCATCCCCTATGTGACCCCCACCCTGACCCCTGGGACCCCTGATCTCACCCCTGGGACCCCCCATCCCCTCTGGGACCCCCATCCTGACCCCTGGGCCCCCCCCAGCAGGAAGGGGGGTCCCCCTGTCCCCCACCTTTCCCTGCAGGGTGCAGAGCAGCCCGTTCTTCTGGCAGAAGGAGTGGAAGAGGTTGAGCAGGTCCAGGTTGGGCAGTTGCCCGTTGAGCCCCTCCACGGCCACGTCCACGCTGGTCACCACGTCCGTGCTCAGCTCCAGGGCCAGCGCCGCCTGGATGGGCCCTGCCCGCCCCGGGGTGCCCCCCCACTGCACATCTGGGGGGGCAACACCCCTGTCAGACCCTCCATGGCACCCCCAGACCCCCATCAGAGCCCCCATGGACATGTGGGACCCCCCAGGACCTCCCCGGGACCCCCAGACATGTGGGACCCCCAGGGCCACCATGGCCTGGATGGGCCCTGCCCGCCCCGGGGTGCCCCCCCACTGCACAGCTGGGGGGCACAGACCCCTGTCAGACCCTCCATGGCACCCCCAGACCCCCATCAGAGCCCCCCCGGCACCCCTGGGACCCCCAGGTCACCATGGCCTGGATGGGCCCTGCCCGGCCTGGGGTGCCCCCCCACTGCACAGCTGAGGGGGCAACACCCCTGTC
>NW_020912011.1:615-1130 GCF_003984885.1 Neopelma chrysocephalum | reverse complement strand
GCACACCTGGGCACATCCACACACACACCTGGGCACACCTGGGCACAGCCACACACACACCTGGGCACACCTGGGCGCACACACACACACCTGGGCACACACCTGAGCACACCTGGGCACACCCACAGCTCCTGCGCCTGCTCCCACCTCACCAACTTCGCCCTGCTCATGGCACGGAGACAGAGCGTGAGTCACCTGGGCACCTGGGCACACCTGGGCACACCTGGGCACAGCCACACACACCTGGGCACAGCCACACACACACCTGGGCACACCTGGGCACACCTGGGCACGCCTGGGCACACCCACACACACACACCTGGGCACACCTGGGCACACCTGGGCACAGCCACACACACACCTGAGCACACCTGGGCACACACCTGGGCACAGTCACAGCTCCTGCGCCTGCTCACACCTCACCAACTTCGCCCTGCTCATGGCACGGAGACAGAGCATGAGTCACCTGGGCACACCTGGGCACACCTGGGCATACCTGGGCACACCCACACACA
>NW_020912011.1:0-515 GCF_003984885.1 Neopelma chrysocephalum | reverse complement strand
GCACACCTGGGCACATCCACACACACACCTGGGCACACCTGGGCACAGCCACACACACACCTGGGCACACCTGGGCGCACACACACACACCTGGGCACACACCTGAGCACACCTGGGCACACCCACAGCTCCTGCGCCTGCTCCCACCTCACCAACTTCGCCCTGCTCATGGCACGGAGACAGAGCGTGAGTCACCTGGGCACCTGGGCACACCTGGGCACACCTGGGCACAGCCACACACACCTGGGCACAGCCACACACACACCTGGGCACACCTGGGCACACCTGGGCACGCCTGGGCACACCCACACACACACACCTGGGCACACCTGGGCACACCTGGGCACAGCCACACACACACCTGAGCACACCTGGGCACACACCTGGGCACAGTCACAGCTCCTGCGCCTGCTCACACCTCACCAACTTCGCCCTGCTCATGGCACGGAGACAGAGCATGAGTCACCTGGGCACACCTGGGCACACCTGGGCATACCTGGGCACACCCACACACA
>NW_020912010.1:3495-4248 GCF_003984885.1 Neopelma chrysocephalum | reverse complement strand
TGCAGGTGAAGGAGATCCCTCCTGGGCACTGTCTGGGTTTCCTGTCTGATGATGGGACATGAAAAGGGGACTCTTGAACTTAACTCTGTGTCTGTTTGGAGAAATGACAGTGCTGAAAGAAGTGTCTGTGTCCAGCTGAGAGAAGGAACATCATTATTTCCATCAGCTGTGTGCCAGCAGGTTCCCCTGGAGCCCCAGGGACAGCTGGAGGGAGCCCAGAGGGGCAGAGCAAGGGCTGCCTGGGGCTGTTGCTGTGCTGCTGAGCTGGGCTGGGCTCCTGGCACACAGGGAGCTCCTGGCAAGCAAGAAGAGCTTTAAAGAGACAGCTCTGCTGGTGAGTAGCTCCTCTGCACAGCCCAGCAGGGCTGAGGGCACTGCCTGCAGCACCCAGGGCACAGGAGAGAAGGCAGAGAGATGAGAGGCAGCCTGGGCTGGGAGGTGACTGAGCTCTCACTACACGAGAAACCTTCCCAGGATTTGAAGGAAGAATTCTCTGGCTGTCGGAAAGTTCAACTTGCCTTCCTGGAGGCATCTCCTAAAGCTGGCCCATCCCACAGCTTCTAGGATCTTTCAGCAGGACTCTCCCAGTTGCTGCAGTGCAGGGGAAGTGGCCAGATGGCAGAGCAGGGCAGGAGCTGCAGGCAGCAAGGGCAGAGAGGAGAAGGGAGCAGGAGGTTGAAGGGATCCTGGGGTGGGAGGACAGGGCAGAGCTGCTCAGGGCAGGAACCTTGCCAGCCCTTTGCCACGCTCAGG
>NW_020912010.1:0-3395 GCF_003984885.1 Neopelma chrysocephalum | reverse complement strand
AGAGCTGCTCAGGGCAGGAACCTTGCCAGCCCTTTGCCACGCTCAGGCTCTGGCTGCAGAGCAGTGCAGGGGAGTTCCTGCAAGTGCCTCTCCCAGCTGCCAAATGCCAGCAGTGGCAGGAGCTGTCAGGATGGCTCTGCTGGATTTGCTGGGGTGCAGCAGGAGAAGCTGCTGCAGAGCAGGACTTGCTGCTGCCCCCTCAGAGGCCCAGGGCAAGAAGGTTCCCTGTGCCAGGGCTGGCTGTGGGCTGGGAAGGTGGGGGTGCAGCCAGGGGTGCCCAGGGCTGTGGTGCAGAGCAGGGTCCTGCCCCCAGGGCTCTGTGTGCTGGGGCAGGGACTCTGCTGCCTGCCAGGGGCAGCTCTCAGCCCGGCCAAGGAGCTGCCACGGCCCTGCAGGGAAAAGGGGTGGGTGGAAGGAGTGACCCCTCATGGCAGTGAAGGGCTGGGCAGGGCTGGGCAGGGCCCTTCAGCTGCAGGGTCAGGGCTCCTCACAGCTTCAGCTCCACCTCCTGCCATTTCCAGGGGCCCTTCTCAGGAAGCACATCCCCCCAGAACACCTCCCCCTTCCCAGCCACCACAGGCTGTCTGGGATCTGCTCTGCAGCCCCTGCCCAGGCAGAGCTGCCCCTGGGCACTGGGCTGGGGATGGCTCTGGCAGCACTGGCAGGGAGCTGAGCTGGGCACAGGGAGGGGCTGCTGGCAGGAACAGCTCCTCACCCAGAGACAGGCAGGCAGGGACAGGCAGCTGCTGCCACAAGTGCTGGGCAGGGGGATGTGGGCCCCTCCCTGCTGTCCCTGTGGCACAGACCCCTTCCCTGAGCAGCTCCTCCCTGGGCTCCTTTCCCAGCCGAAGCAGAGCCTGTGCCCTCAGGCCCACGGGGGCTGGGCTGTGCATTGCCCTGCAGCAGCCAGAGCCCAGGCAAGGACAAGGCCCTGATTTCCAGCTGTCTCTCTGTGTCCCTCCTCCCTTGGCAGCAGCCTTGTGGCATTTCACTGCCATCCCCTGCTGCCTGGGCTCTCTTTGTTCTCACCAGTGGGTTTTCTGAGCCAGTGTGGGGTTTGGGGGGGCAGATTCCTGTCCAGACACAAACCCTTTGGGTGCTGCTGTGGGGATGTGTCTGTGGGAGCCAAGTGCCCAAGTGCCCTCCAGGCACCTTCAGGCCATTCAGCTGTTTGCCTGGGTGTCCTGCAGGGCTGCAGGTGTCCTCCAGAAGGGCACAGCTCTGCCATAGGATCTCTGTGCTGCACAGGATCCCCATGGAGAAAACTCCTCAGTGCTAAATCCATGGAAATGCTCTGGGCAGCTGCAAGGAGCATTTTGTGTCTCACTCTGGGAGGGGAGAGATGAAAAGGTGAGGAATGTGTCCATCTGTTCTTTGGACATGGATTCCTGGATCTCTGTGCAGTTTCCCTGTAGGGGAATAGAGCAGTTGAGTGTGATGCTCATCCAGCACAGGACTGATGGGCAGAACAGCTCTTCTCTCTGCATTAAGGAACCATCCCTGTGCCCCTCAGAACCCACAAGACTTGACCTGCAGTGCAATAGAAATGTCAGGGATTTCAAACCTCCACAACCACTCCTAACTGTGGCAGGTGCAAGTGGGTGAACAAATATAAAGAATTCCCTTCATTTGGGCAAATTGGAAACAGCAAAGCTGAGAAGCTCTTTGATGTATCAGAAGTAGTTTTAATTTGAGATCACCCTGCATTCCAACTTCAATCTCCCAGCAGAGCAAGAAGTCCTTTGGAGCCCATCACAGAGTTCCTGCTTCCAATGGTCTTCTCAGCCAGCAAAAGCCAGAGCTCAGGGGAGGGAGCTGCAGGGAGGTCTGAGTGAGGAGAGAGAGCCTGAGAGTGGGGTGGCTGTGAGACGTGTAATGTTTGGCTGCAGAAGCCTGGTCTAACTCAGCAGTGACTTTTCCTCTTCAACAGATCAAAATACCCTGGGGAAGGAGTAAATGTCCAACAGCAGCTCCATGGCCCAGTTCCTCCTCCTGGCATTGGCAGACAGGCGGGAGCTGCAGCTCCTGCACTTCTGGCTCTTCCTGGGCATCTCTCTGGCTGCCCTCCTGGCCAACGGCCTCATCCTCAGCGCCGTAGCCTGCGACCACCACCTGCACACCCCCATGGGCTTCTTCCTGCTCAACCTCTCCCTCACAGACCTGGGCTGCATCTGCACCACTGTCCCCAAAGCCATGCACAATTCCCTCCATAACACCACAACCATCTCCTACATGGGATGTGCTGCACAGGCTTTTTTCTTTCTGTTCTTCATCTCAGCAGAGTTTTCCCTCCTCACCATCATGTGCTACGACCGCTACGTTGCCATCTGCAAACCCCTGCACTACGGGACCCTCTTGGGCAGCAGAGCTTGTGCCCACATGGCAGCAGCTGCCTGGGCCGCTGGCTTTCTCAATGCTCTGCTGAACACAGTCAATACATTTTCCCTGCCCCTGTGCCAGGGCAATGCCCTGGGCCAGTTCTTCTGTGAAATCCCACACATCCTCAAGCTCTCCTGCTCACACTCTGGCTACCTCAGGGAATTTGGGCTTCTTATGGTTAGTGCCTATTTACGGTTTGGTTGTTTTGTTTTCATAGTTTTCTCCTATGTGCAGATCTTCAGGGCTGTGCTGAGGATCCCCTCTGAGCAGGGACGGCACAAAGCCTTTTCCACCTGCCTCCCTCACCTGGCTGTGGTCTCCCTGTTTGTCAGCACCTTATTCTTTGCCTACCTGAAGCCCCCCTCCATCTCCTCCCCATCCCTGGATCTGATAGTGTCAGTGCTGTACTCGGTGGTGCCTTCAGCACTGAACCCCTTAATCTACAGCCTGAGGAACCAGGAGCTCAAGGATGCCCTGAGGAAACTGATAACTGGGTGTTTTTCACACGCAATAAACTCTCCTTCTTCTGCATGTTATGTACCTCATTAAAGGACAATCCTGTTATGGACTTCAGTAAAGGCCCACCATATCTTCTCTATTTTTTGCTCCTGGGAGAGGTGTTATTTTTGTGAGAATTTGTTCACACCAAAAAATCTTTATATCTATATTTATAGATAAAAAAGTTATATTTATATACTTTTATATATATATATTTATATACATAAACACCATTTTCAATTCAGTCTTTGCCTTTCTAGCCTGGCCCAGAGGCTGTACAAATTGGGAATTGTACTCACTGTGTGCTTATACAAAATAAAGAACTCTGCATTGGCTTGTTTGCCTGACATCTTTCCTCTCTGACTTCTCTGCAGCTGCAGGGTTGGGGCCTCTGGTCAGAGCTGGGCCAGAAAAGAGTCCCAGCAGAGCAGCACTGCCAGGGAGCAGCAGCCCTTCTCCTGCGGGGCCTCCTCTTCCTTCCCTTCCACACTGTCCTGCAGAGCCCTGTGTTGTTGGAG
>NW_020912009.1:5281-8217 GCF_003984885.1 Neopelma chrysocephalum | reverse complement strand
CCCTGGCAGTGCCCTCAGCCCTGCTGGGCTGTGCAGAGGAGCTGCTCCTGGGCAGAGCTGTCTCTTTGAAGCTCTTCTTGCTTGCCAGGAGCTCCCTGTGTGCCAGGAGCCCGGCCCAGCTCAGCAGCACAGCAACAGCCCCAGGCATTTCATGACCCCCTCGGGGGGTTTGGCGTTGTTTACATGAGACTCAGTCCCTGAGAGGAAGTTCAAACAACTTTTCAGGAAGTCAAAGTGAGATTGAAACACTAAAGTTTCTTGTACTGCTAATAAGTCTCACTGAGGGACACAACTGAGAACGTGTCCCCAGGTTCCAGTTAGAGCAGAAAACTGCAGACAGTGATGACAAGGATGGACAAGCAAGGGAAAGGTGGCTCGAATGCTGAATAAACATTGACTTGTTTCCTTAATCTAAAGGACCAAGCCCTGACCCCCAGCCCCTGGGAAGGGACATCCTGTCCCTGCCTCATTCCTCAGGGCTCTCGCTGGGGCACTGGCATGTGGGATGTGCAATGCCAAGGGCAGGACCATGGGGTGGCACCTGCCAGGCTGCTGAGCAGGGACAAGGAGGCCATGAGGCCCCAGGGCTGCAAGGACCACTTGTCTCCTCCTGGCATCAGGGGCACAGACAGCAGCCATGGCCAAAGGGCTGCAGAAGGTGGCTCTGTCAGGGCCTTTCAGCTTCTCCCCCTCCCTCTCTCCTCTCCAGCCCAGGCTGTCCTACGGTGTCCATGCCCTGCCCCTTTCCCTGCAGGCTGTCGTCATCCCCCCAGCTGCCCCACCTGGCTGGCACCTTCCTGCACTGACATCTCTGCATCCTCCCTGGCTCTTCCTGCACACACAAAGCCTTGGGCTCATCCAGACTCCTTCTTTGTGACATATTGCACCACAACACTGACCTCAGAGGGAAATTTCTTACTTCTTTTCACCAGTCTAGGCCACCCCAGCTGCCCTTGGTTGCACTAGTTCTTTCTTAGGCTGTTTTCTGCCAGGAAGAAAAGCTCCACCAGCTCTGACACCCCCCCTTCCAGACCTCTCAGGCTACTTCTCTGCTGTCCTCAATCTTCACACCACTGACCCCTGAGTCCTCAGCCTCTATATACAGGTCATGTGCTTGAGGCCCCAAATTCCTTCCTGGGAGATCTCTGAGACCTCTCCAAGGTTTTTGAAGATGACAATAGAGTGCTCTTATCCCAGGAAACACAGAGTGACCCTTTTTTCTAAGGGTTGTCTTGGCAGAATGAGGCACAATATCTTTAAACTTTCTGGGACGAGGGAGCTCAGAGTTCTGGGTACGGAGGGAGCTCCAAGTGCCAACCACTGGAGTGGGAGCTACAAATCATCAGGGCTTGTGTTCTTTGGAGGACCAGACACTGATGAGTGATGTGTGTGTATGCACATGTAAGGACTTGAAGGGCACAATGAACTGTCTCAAAACACTGTCAAAGAAAGAAAATCCCATAAGATTCCACAAGACATAAGCACTGGTGGCAAACAGGAAGGCATTTAATTCCAAGGCCTAAATGGAGGTGTAGCTTTGGAAGAAGCACCCAGGACAGAATTGCACTGTGCAGACTGTGGGAAAGAGCAGACAGCCCCAACAGGAAGCCAGGGCTGGTAAGGCAGGTCTGGGGAACCCATCCAGGCAAAGATTCCCACCTGCAGACTGGAAGTACACCGGGCAAAACTCCCACCATGGCAAACTGTGGGAAAGGAAGCAAGTCCTTGTACATGTGCCAGCCCAAGCTGTGGGAACAGCATGTTGCCTGCTCAGCTGGTGCTAAGAAAAAATCCAGGAGCCGTTAATTAGGGTGAGATAAGGAAAGGGTTTAATCGTGTCAAGGCAATTGATGGTTTACGACACAGGCAGGCTGTGCCTGAGATGCTACATTTATAACCATATCTGTCCAATCCCAAGTGTGTCCACCCCGTAACTTTTGACCTGGTCCACCCTCTGGCCCACCCTCTGAATTGGGTCTGGGGTGCATTTTGGGACCCTCTCTTCATCATCCTTCATCATCTTCGGGGTACAGAGAGCAGAGTCACCCAGTTCTTTGACTCTGTCCTGCGGTTTAGGCCAAGATACAAGCATTCCCCAAACAGAACAGGCCTTGCCTTGACAAGAGAAAAAACATCTTCTACTGGATACAGGGATAGGGCTGATATGGGGAGTATGGAATGGGGTAAGAGGGTTAAGGAATGTATAAACTAAGGGGTGTTACGGGGAAGAGGGAGAAAGGGTTGCTTCTAAAATCTACTTCTATTACCTATAAAACTTATAAGGTAGAAAAATAGGAAAACCATTAGGGGTTTAAGGCATCAACGTGGTGAGGCGAGCTTTTGTCCCAGCAATGGCAGTCCACAGGAAAGAGACCTTTGCTTGGAGCCGAAGCAGGAAGACACAGAGATGTCTAATGGAGAGAGAGAGAGAGAGAGAGAGAGAGAGAACTAAGCTCTCCAGAGACAGTTTTGGGGGTAAGAACTGAATCAAAGTCCCCAAAACCCCGCTGAGAGCCCTCCTAGGAGGAGGCAGTAGACTCCTACTTGATGGAAGTCCTAAAATGCAGCATGCAGCAGAGAGAGAGAGAGGAGCTAAGGAGCTCAGCCATCCTGGAAGCTGGAGTGGGACGGCTGGAGGGAATGCGGAGGAGGGCCTTGCCCCCCCGCTGCTGCTGCCAGGCTGGCAGCTGAGACAGAGCAAAGGAGCTCTGATAGGACGCTTGAGGCCAAGACTTTCAACCGAAAGCTGCCCTAACCTTCTGACTCGAGGGAACTCAAGCCCTCGAGGAAGGGACCTTCCTGGGGGTCTTCCACCCCATGAGATGACGGGGTGAGGCGAGCTTTTGTCCCAGCAATGGCAGTCCACAGGAGAGAGACCTTTGCTTGGAACCGAAGGGCTGAGAGAGGTGAGAGGAGACCCCCCCTTGTGTGGAATG
>NW_020912009.1:0-5181 GCF_003984885.1 Neopelma chrysocephalum | reverse complement strand
CCGAAGGGCTGAGAGAGGTGAGAGGAGACCCCCCCTTGTGTGGAATGGAAAGAGATCCAGCTCCAACTTCAGCTCGGACTGCTGCATGGAAGAAGAGAGACTGCTGCCCTGATGGTGGAAAGGATCTTTCCTTTTTCCCTTCTGCACTTTTCTTGGAGGGAGAAGAGATTGGATCCATTGTAAATCCTGGTTTATCACAGGAGAGAGAGTTAGGATTGTGTCTAGAATGTATTCTAATATTTCTTTGTGTACTACTTGTAATAGAATTCCCTTCCCCCCATCTTGAGTCTTGTGTTGTGTCTGGAAAAGCCCTCTCCCACTGGGGTGAGTTGTGGGAGGGGGCTTGGACTAAAGAATTGGATTTTTAGGGGTCTCAAGCCACCCCAGGGGGCTATTCCGGAACGGAGGGGATAGGTCAGAATGGGTAGGATAACAAACTGGCCCAAAGCACATGGGTTGGTCTGCACTGTGCTGGTGTGGGGGGTTGGTTCTTTGGTCGCCAGGGGCTATTCCGGAATGGAGACGATAGTCCGTGACATCACAAAGGGGCCCATGGCACACAGGTGGGGCTTCACTTTGGGGTTGTAGGACGTTGGTTCTTTGGTTGCCAAGGCCCATTCCGGAATGGAGAGGATAGGCCGTGACATCACCAAGGGGTCCATGACACATGGGTGGGGCTGCATTTCAGGGTGGTGAGGTGTTGGCTCTTTGGTTGCCAGGGGTTATTCCGGAATGGAGAGGATAGGTCGTGACATCACAGAGGCGCCCATGGAACACAGGTGGGGCTGCACTGTGGGGTGTGAGGTGTTGGTTCTTTGGTCACCAGGGGCTATTCCGGAATGGAGAGGATAGGTTGTGACATCCCAAAAGGGCCCAAAGCACATGGGTTGTCTGCACTGTGCTGGTGTGGGGTGTTGGTTCTTTGGTCACCAGGGGCTATTCCGGACTCGAGAGGATCCATTCTTCCCATTCTGGTAGTCTCCATTCCTGCCTCTTCCAGCCCGTAGAGGCATGACAGGTGACATCAGACTCGCCATGGGAGGTCTGGCAATTCAACACTGCTTCGTGTTAAGAGCTGTACAGATGGCTCCCTACTCCAGATTCCAGCAGCTCCAAGACTGGCTGTGCAGGGCGTGGAAGACCCGGCCTTTTCCACAGGGCAGTGTCTGCCTGTGCGGCTGCAGCTCTGTGGAGAACTGATGTGGGAAGCTCCATCTCCTGGGGCCACCTAAGCCTGTGGGGAAGATGCTTCTCCCCTGCAAGCACTTCCTTTGAGCCCAGCAGGGAATATAACATACGTATTATCACACACAGAGGCCCAGGAGCTTTTTTTTTGGTGCCCAGTGTGCACAGGGCCTTGGGGAAGATGGGAAAAGGGCTTCTTGTGCTCAGCAACGCTTGCCCTGCTGTGCAGCATGTCAGCAAAAGTGAGCAGAGGGCCCTTGGCCTTTGGTGGCTCTCCTGGAGCCTCAACGCTTGCAGCAGAGTGGAGGGGCAGAGGCTGGAGGTGTGAGGATCCCTGAGGACCTTGTCCTTGGAGATGGCCACAAGCCCTCCCCCAGCCAGGAAGCAGCGTCTGTGTCCTGCCTGTGTGTTGCTGGTTGGATTGCTCCGGGCTCCCAAGTGCCTCTGGAGCGGCTCCTCTGGAGCTCCTTCAGGGCTGCGCCGCTGCCGGGCAGGTTGGCGGGGCTGGGGGAGACCCACAGGGGAGGGGGCGCTGGGAGGCCAGGAAGGGGTGAGGTGCTGCAGAGGCCCTGATGGGACAAGGGAGCGGGAAGCCTTGAGGGGAATCTGGGAGGGGGTGGGTGGCAGAAGGCTGCGAGGGGACAGACTGGGGACAGGTCCAAGGGGCAGGGTGGAGGGAAAAGGCCCCAGGACTTGGGGGGCAGAGGCCATAGGCAGCCCCCAGGCAGCCACCTCCTTCCCTGCCAGCCGGCCGCTCTGGTGCTTTCCCGAGGCATCTCCCAGCCCTGTGGCAGAAGCCCTGGAGGCCTCAGCAGCAGGGTGGGCACACCCCCAAGGGGGCCAGGCTGGCCTGGCTGGGGACAAGGAGGACAAGGGGGCCCTGCCGGGGCACGTCCGCCGGGTGCTGCCGCCCAGGAGCAGTGGCACGGGCAGGGCTGGCGGCCAGCCCGGGCCCCCGCGGCTGCCCAGGCCACGGGGCTGTGGCCGACACCCCGCTGAGCCAGAGCTCTGGGCCCGCAGAGCTGCTGCCACCACGGGCAGGGCACTGGGCTCCTCGGGCAGGCCTGCGCACTCGCTGCTGCCCAAGCGGCTCCGCACCCCACACACAACAGCACCAGAGGCTGCCCAGGAGCAGCAGCACCCACAATGCCTGGGCCTCCTCACCCAGGCACCCACACCCGCCAGGACGCCAAAAGTGGCCAGACTGTGGGCACAATTGCACCCGCTTTGGCAAAAGGATTCAGGGCAAGTGGCCACCACAGCTTTCCAGTGACTCCCCAGCCTCACAGCAACCCTTGGCAGCTTCAGCTGCAGCCTGTCCTCCTGACTGACTTCAATGGCCCTGCTTGAGGCTGGACGCGCCTTCCACACTCAGCTGTCCCCAGCCAGTGCCATTGGTGCCATCCTTAGAGACTCTGCTGGGACACCAGCCTCGGGCTGCAGCTGCTCAACCTCTCCTCCACGCAGGCACCTTCAAAACACGGGCATGGGCTTCTAAACTCTACGTCCAGCACTTGAGGGCAACAAAGGAAGAAGAAGAAGAAACTGAAGCAAAGCAGGGCCTCATGTGGTGGAGCTTCAGGGATGGAGGCAAGTAAGCACTGTGGTGTCTGCTGAAAAGATGGCCCAGTTCACCAGCTCACACTTTGCTGCTGGACGTTCCTCCTTCGGTCCTGCTGGAACCCATTCCCTACCAGTGCATGGCCCTGCCTTGTTCCTGGATCCAATCTCCGAGCCCCCTGGCAACAAGTGGGCCCTGTGTCCACCTGAGAGCAGAAACTGGCAGAACGTCTCTGCTTCCAGCACTTCTCTTGGCTGCTCCTTCAGGTGGGTGGCACCTTCATGGGAGACACAGAACAGCTTCTCATCCCAGACTTCTCCCTGTCCCCTGCACTTCCCCAATGGACTGGACATCAGCTGCTGGTCACAGCTGAGCACACAGCAACTGGAGTGTTGAACTTGTGAGACTGGGCTGATTGTTTTTTTCCAGAAGGCAAGAAAATAAGCAAAAAGAACACAAGGAAGCTTGAGAGTCTCTCTGTCCAATCTACTTGTCCTATGAAACTCAGCAGCTGATGGTGGTTTTGTGCTGCTGCTAATCACTTCCACCCAAAAATCATGCCAGGAAGGAACAACAGCTTCTGCCTTCTGACAGATGCCAAGTCTTGCCATCAATTGCTCCAGCTGCTGCTCCCAACAGCCACCTGCAAGAGGGCAGACCTCAGTGCCCCTTGGCTTTGGCTGCCCTCTGGCAGAGAAGTCCCCCGGGGGCACAGCTGTTTGGGGCAGGAGACGGGCAGCACCCTTGCCAGGACTCGGGGTGGTGGCAGGTCTCCTTGGGCCAGGACTTGCCACAGCTGCTGATTTGGGTGCAGCCCTGGCCAAAGGGCTCCCAGCAGCATTGGTGCCCTTGCCCACACCTTCCTTCTCGGTGTCACCCCCAGTGTTTAGGATGGCCACCAGCCAGTACTTCTCCCAAGGAGACCGTGCCAGCTTGTGTGGAAGGTCCCGTGCCCTTCCCGCTGCGGCTGCATCGGCGGCCGAGGGGGCTCCTTGTGCTGGGCCGGGGCTCCATGGTAGCCTGGCTGCGGGGGCAGGGGAGCCTGGGAAAGAGCCCGCACACCCCAGGGAAGGGAGCAGCCTGTGGGCCACAGGCACCATGCCAGACCCACACACTGGGCATCAGGGACTGGGGCTTTGGGGCCGTCCTTACCAGGCACTCGGCAAATTTCCACGGCTGCTCCATGGTCACCACTGCTCAAGATCCCTCCACTTCAGGAACCTGGCTGCACCAAACAGTGCTTCCCGAGAGGCCTGCAGAGCAACAGAGAGTGGACCATGGCTCTGTGCCCCTCCCTGTGGGCACTGAGTGCTGCCAGGAAACTTTGGGCCCAGTGCCTTTTCAGGCCTGTGCCCTAGTGGGCCTGGAGAAGCCTGTGCTGAGGTCTTTTGCTCTTCCTTTGCAGCAGGAGCACAGCCAGCTGCAGCAGCTCTCCATGCTCCTCAGAGTTGCAGCCTTTCAGGGACGCTCCCTCTGCACTGGAGCGCAGCATCTTCCCCCCTGCAGGTTGGCACACTGGCACAGACAGGAGTCACTGAGAGCCGGAAGAACAACACCAAAGACAATCAAGAAGACACTTTTAATTTCTACTTTGGGAGTCAATCCCATTAAATCATTACTGTGAGGAAGTGTGAAAGCTTTAGGAACCAGAACAACTCTAGAATCTATTTAAGAACTCGATGTTTTACACTGCTCTGTTTGTTCCAGCTCCTCTCTGTTAACACAAGCCCAGCCCTCCCAAGCTGCAGCAGCTCTTCCATCCAGCACAGAGCCTGACAGGTCAGCCCTCTCCAGGCTGGCCCAGCACAGGTTGGCACGGGCCAGGTTGCAGCGGCTCAGATTGGCCACCTTGAAGTTGATTTAACAAAGATCCAGGTGGGAAAGATCCGCTCCACTGAAACTGAGACCCTGGAAATCCCAAGGAATAAACCCCCCAGAAAGGTTACAGAGGGGAAGGGGTAGGTCAGGACACAAAGTTAACATCATTGTGTAGATAGGTGTGCATTAATATTTACAGTGTATAAATATCTATGTATAAATATATGGATAGAAATGTATTAAAATATATCCTGTCTAGAAATATACACAGATACAAGATAGATACAGACACACACAGGTCCTGGGAGGAGCTGAAGACACCCCACCAGGGAAGGGGGTTTATAAAAAGGAGGGAGAGGGACTTTTGATATGGGCCTGGAGGGACAGGACAAGGGGCAATGGTTTTTAAACTGAAAGAGGGCAGGGTTAGATGGGAGACCGGAGAGAAATCCTTCCCTGGGAGGGTGGGGAGGGGAAGGGATGGAATTCCCAGAGAAGCTGTGGCTGCCCTTGGATCCCTGCAAGTGTCCAAGGACAGGTTGGATCAACCTGGTCTACTGGAAGATGTCCCTGCCCATGGCAGGGGGTGGAATGAAAAGACCTTTAAGGTCCCTTCC
>NW_020912008.1:534-1058 GCF_003984885.1 Neopelma chrysocephalum | reverse complement strand
AAAGTCACTTATGGGATAGGTGAGACCCCAAAATAACCTTAAAATACCCTGAAATATCCTGAAATGGGGAGAAACCGCCCCAAAATGGGGATAAATTGACCTAAAATGGGGATAAACTGATCCGAAATGGAGAGAAACCGCCCCAAAATGGGGATAAATTGACCTAAAATGGGGATGAACCACCCCAAAATGGCGATAAATTGACCCAAAATGGGGATAAACTGCCTCAAAATTGGGATAAACTGCCTCAAAATACCCTGCAATATCCTGAAATTGGGATAAACTGACCCAAAATTGGGATAAACTGCCCCAAAATACCGTGAAATATCCTGAAATGGGGGTAAACTGCCCCAAAATTGGGATAAACTGACCCAAAATACCCTGAAATATCCTGAAATTGGGATGAAATGTCCCAAAATGGGGATAAACTGCCCCAAAATTGGGATAAACTGACCCCAAAATACCCTGAAATATCCTGAAATGGGGATAAACTGCCCCAAAATTGGGATAAACTGCCCCAAAAT
>NW_020912008.1:0-524 GCF_003984885.1 Neopelma chrysocephalum | reverse complement strand
AAAGTCACTTATGGGATAGGTGAGACCCCAAAATAACCTTAAAATACCCTGAAATATCCTGAAATGGGGAGAAACCGCCCCAAAATGGGGATAAATTGACCTAAAATGGGGATAAACTGATCCGAAATGGAGAGAAACCGCCCCAAAATGGGGATAAATTGACCTAAAATGGGGATGAACCACCCCAAAATGGCGATAAATTGACCCAAAATGGGGATAAACTGCCTCAAAATTGGGATAAACTGCCTCAAAATACCCTGCAATATCCTGAAATTGGGATAAACTGACCCAAAATTGGGATAAACTGCCCCAAAATACCGTGAAATATCCTGAAATGGGGGTAAACTGCCCCAAAATTGGGATAAACTGACCCAAAATACCCTGAAATATCCTGAAATTGGGATGAAATGTCCCAAAATGGGGATAAACTGCCCCAAAATTGGGATAAACTGACCCCAAAATACCCTGAAATATCCTGAAATGGGGATAAACTGCCCCAAAATTGGGATAAACTGCCCCAAAAT
>NW_020912007.1:1126-2242 GCF_003984885.1 Neopelma chrysocephalum | reverse complement strand
AAAAAATCACCCTTAAATCCCCAAAAAATCACCCTGAAATCCCCTCAAAAATCACCCTGAAAATCCTCAAAAAATCCCACTGAAATCCCCATAAAATCACCCTAAAATTCCCCAAAAAATCACCCTAAAATCCCCCCAAAATCACTCTGAAAATTACCCTAAAATCACCCTGAAATCCCCCCTAAAAACCCCCTAAAATCCCCCTGAAATCCCCCCGAAATCCCCCCTGACCCCCCTCATCCCCATGAACGTCCCACACAGGGTCACCAAGGACACGGAATTCCGGGGATTCCTCATCCCCAAGGTCGGGGGAGACCCCAAAAACCCACCCTGGGACCCCAAAATCCCCCCCTGAAACTCCAAAAACCACCCCCGGCACCCCAAAACCCCCCTGAGACCCCAAAAATCGCCTTGAGACCCCAAAAATCGCCCTAAAACTCCCCCCTAAATCCCCCTGAAATCCCCCTAAAAACCTCCCTAAAATCACCCTAAAATCCCCCTAAAACCTCGCTGTAAATCCCCCTAAAACGCCCCTGAAATCCCTCCAAAATCCCCCTGAAATCCCAAAAAAATCCCCCTAAAATCACCCTAAAATCACCCTGAAAATCCTCAAAAAAATCTCACTGAAATCCCTCCCTAAAATCCCCCTAAAATCGCCCCAAAATCACCCGGAAATCCCCCCCAAATCACCCTGAAAATCCAAAAAAAATCACCCTGAAATCCCCCTGAAATTCCCCTGAAATCTCCAAAAAATCACCCTGAAATCCCCCTGAAATTCCCCTGAAATCACCCCAAAATCCCCCTAAAATCACTCTGAAATCCTCCTAAAAGTCTACCTTAAATCCCCCTAAAATCACCCTAAAATCCCCAAAAAACTCACCCTAAATTCCCCCTAAAATCACCCCAAAATCCCCCTAAAATCACCCCAAAAATCACCCTAAAATCCCCCCGAAATCCCCCTGAAATCCCCCCTGACCCCCCTCATCCCCATGAACGTCCCACACAGAGTGACAAAGGACACGGAATTCCGGGGATTCCTCATCCCCAAGGTCGGGGAGACCCCAAAAACACCCCTGAGACCCCCCTGAAACTCCCCCTAAAATCCCCTCATAAATC
>NW_020912007.1:0-1116 GCF_003984885.1 Neopelma chrysocephalum | reverse complement strand
AAAAAATCACCCTTAAATCCCCAAAAAATCACCCTGAAATCCCCTCAAAAATCACCCTGAAAATCCTCAAAAAATCCCACTGAAATCCCCATAAAATCACCCTAAAATTCCCCAAAAAATCACCCTAAAATCCCCCCAAAATCACTCTGAAAATTACCCTAAAATCACCCTGAAATCCCCCCTAAAAACCCCCTAAAATCCCCCTGAAATCCCCCCGAAATCCCCCCTGACCCCCCTCATCCCCATGAACGTCCCACACAGGGTCACCAAGGACACGGAATTCCGGGGATTCCTCATCCCCAAGGTCGGGGGAGACCCCAAAAACCCACCCTGGGACCCCAAAATCCCCCCCTGAAACTCCAAAAACCACCCCCGGCACCCCAAAACCCCCCTGAGACCCCAAAAATCGCCTTGAGACCCCAAAAATCGCCCTAAAACTCCCCCCTAAATCCCCCTGAAATCCCCCTAAAAACCTCCCTAAAATCACCCTAAAATCCCCCTAAAACCTCGCTGTAAATCCCCCTAAAACGCCCCTGAAATCCCTCCAAAATCCCCCTGAAATCCCAAAAAAATCCCCCTAAAATCACCCTAAAATCACCCTGAAAATCCTCAAAAAAATCTCACTGAAATCCCTCCCTAAAATCCCCCTAAAATCGCCCCAAAATCACCCGGAAATCCCCCCCAAATCACCCTGAAAATCCAAAAAAAATCACCCTGAAATCCCCCTGAAATTCCCCTGAAATCTCCAAAAAATCACCCTGAAATCCCCCTGAAATTCCCCTGAAATCACCCCAAAATCCCCCTAAAATCACTCTGAAATCCTCCTAAAAGTCTACCTTAAATCCCCCTAAAATCACCCTAAAATCCCCAAAAAACTCACCCTAAATTCCCCCTAAAATCACCCCAAAATCCCCCTAAAATCACCCCAAAAATCACCCTAAAATCCCCCCGAAATCCCCCTGAAATCCCCCCTGACCCCCCTCATCCCCATGAACGTCCCACACAGAGTGACAAAGGACACGGAATTCCGGGGATTCCTCATCCCCAAGGTCGGGGAGACCCCAAAAACACCCCTGAGACCCCCCTGAAACTCCCCCTAAAATCCCCTCATAAATC
>NW_020912006.1:1030-2050 GCF_003984885.1 Neopelma chrysocephalum | reverse complement strand
ATAGGCCAGAGCAGTGCCCCCAGCCCTCCTGGAGCAGACAAGCTCAGCCAAGCCAACCCTGAACACCCATTGCCAGGCCCAGGGGCACCAGGCCCAGGACCACCAGGGTGCTTCACCTCTCACCTGTGCCCAGGATTGCACAGCCATCACATTCCCAGCTGGTTATGCTGTCCCCAGGCCAGAGCAGTGTCTGTGGGTGCCCTCGGCAGCACAGGAGGAGCACAGGAGCAGTTCCCAGGGCCTGGGGAAGCAAACGGGTTCATGGAGGTGCTGAGCTCTTCTCCTGGGTCCTTCTGCTTCAAGCCCTGCAGAGCCCCAGGAGGCAGCTTTGGCAACTTACCCCTCCTGCTCTGCCTCCTGCCTGCCTCCTGGACAAAGGCACTCACTGGCATCGCAGTGCCCGTGTCTCTCTCCGAACTTGGTGAATGCATTATTGCTCTCCCATGATGGTGGTCTGATGGGAAAAGAGAAAACTGATGAGCTCCCTCTGTCCCAGCACTGCGCAGGTGCAGGGTGTCCCTGCTCTTCCCCCTGTGCCATTTCCCACTCCTGTGTGAAGCTGAACCCAGGACTCACGGAACAGTGCAGGGCCAGGACTGCTGGGGCAGGCCCTGGCACAGCACAGCACTTGCACTCCCTGTGTTGTGAGCCAGGCAGAAGGACACCAACCTCAAGGGGATTCAGATCCCCATGGTGAACATATCCATGAGAAATGTGTCATCATTTCTGCAGAGAGGGCACTGGAGGGATAAAAGACCAGCATGCAGAGTCTGTCCCTGCAGGAGAAACACAAGCAGCCAGAGTGAGGCCCTGGTGCTGCTGAGCCCCTGCCGTGCCCCCCGGGTTGAGGGAACCACTCCTACTTGGATGCAGTCCCTGTGGAACCAGGTGGTTTTGCAGGCTGGGCACACCAGGGTGTTGAAGGTCTTTCTGTCCTCCACAGGCTCCATGCAGATGAGGCATTTGGTGCCCGGCTCCGGAGTCGCCTCCACTGCCTGCTCTGGGCTGTGTGTGGGGCAG
>NW_020912006.1:0-1020 GCF_003984885.1 Neopelma chrysocephalum | reverse complement strand
ATAGGCCAGAGCAGTGCCCCCAGCCCTCCTGGAGCAGACAAGCTCAGCCAAGCCAACCCTGAACACCCATTGCCAGGCCCAGGGGCACCAGGCCCAGGACCACCAGGGTGCTTCACCTCTCACCTGTGCCCAGGATTGCACAGCCATCACATTCCCAGCTGGTTATGCTGTCCCCAGGCCAGAGCAGTGTCTGTGGGTGCCCTCGGCAGCACAGGAGGAGCACAGGAGCAGTTCCCAGGGCCTGGGGAAGCAAACGGGTTCATGGAGGTGCTGAGCTCTTCTCCTGGGTCCTTCTGCTTCAAGCCCTGCAGAGCCCCAGGAGGCAGCTTTGGCAACTTACCCCTCCTGCTCTGCCTCCTGCCTGCCTCCTGGACAAAGGCACTCACTGGCATCGCAGTGCCCGTGTCTCTCTCCGAACTTGGTGAATGCATTATTGCTCTCCCATGATGGTGGTCTGATGGGAAAAGAGAAAACTGATGAGCTCCCTCTGTCCCAGCACTGCGCAGGTGCAGGGTGTCCCTGCTCTTCCCCCTGTGCCATTTCCCACTCCTGTGTGAAGCTGAACCCAGGACTCACGGAACAGTGCAGGGCCAGGACTGCTGGGGCAGGCCCTGGCACAGCACAGCACTTGCACTCCCTGTGTTGTGAGCCAGGCAGAAGGACACCAACCTCAAGGGGATTCAGATCCCCATGGTGAACATATCCATGAGAAATGTGTCATCATTTCTGCAGAGAGGGCACTGGAGGGATAAAAGACCAGCATGCAGAGTCTGTCCCTGCAGGAGAAACACAAGCAGCCAGAGTGAGGCCCTGGTGCTGCTGAGCCCCTGCCGTGCCCCCCGGGTTGAGGGAACCACTCCTACTTGGATGCAGTCCCTGTGGAACCAGGTGGTTTTGCAGGCTGGGCACACCAGGGTGTTGAAGGTCTTTCTGTCCTCCACAGGCTCCATGCAGATGAGGCATTTGGTGCCCGGCTCCGGAGTCGCCTCCAC
This sequence comes from Neopelma chrysocephalum, assembly GCF_003984885.1. Classification (NCBI taxonomy): domain Eukaryota; kingdom Metazoa; phylum Chordata; class Aves; order Passeriformes; family Pipridae; genus Neopelma; species Neopelma chrysocephalum. Next base: position 28 of record NW_020912006.1, on the reverse strand, counting down.
TGCCTGCTCTGGGCTGTGTGTGGGGCAG
>NW_020912005.1:3431-6852 GCF_003984885.1 Neopelma chrysocephalum | reverse complement strand
GGGGGGGCACAGGGCAAGTTCCTGAACAGAAAAAAACCTGTCACCTCCCTCTGCACTCTCCAAGTCCATCTAATTATGTCAATGAACATCACTAATGAGGAACCAGGACCCCACAGGCAGGTGCCACGTGTTCACCCAGCTACCTCCCAAAATTCCACTCTGTTCATTTACATCCACATCGTTTTCCTATAAAATTCCTACGAAATATTTTCCTATTAGCCACAGATGCCACTCTGAATGTCAGCACTCCACTAACAGACATTGTTTGAAATGTGGAATAAAGAAACCACCCTGAGTGTTCAGAGTCAGCCCAGGACACTGATCCGTGATGACACAATTACTGCCCACAGATGTGTCCAGCCCAGATCTGTGGTCTGACAATGCATGCAAAAAAAAAATAGATCTAAGTTTATCTCCCTTGTCAGAATTGTTTAAAAATAGCCTTTCTTTCTCAGCTTTTTTTTTTCTTTTCATGTTGTCTTGATAAGGACACAGTGAGTTTGTAATGAAAGAGTTGTTCAAGAAAATAAATGAGGTTCCTAAACTATTTTTGTTTTTCCTCTCAATATCCATTTGACATCTATGCATAAGTATGCTCTAATTTAACACCTGTTTCCTTTGAACCATTATTATACTTTTCTCCTTATTTTAATGTCCCCCTTGGATAGTAATTCTCATTTCTGGAGAGCTGTTGGGTCTCAGAGATACCTGATGCTCCAAACTGTGCCTGGGATGCTCGAGCTTCTGGTTACTGTCCTTGCCCACCTCACCCCTCCCTGTCTGCTCGAGACTGTTCCTGCACAAGCTTTAACAGCATTCAAACATTGTGAATAGTGTGTTCATGCCATTTGAATGGCCTTAATTGTAATTATCTCGAGGCTATTTTCCTCCAAGTATGTTTGTTAACAAGTGCCTACTGCAGGAAATGCTCTCCTAATACCTGGAGTGTGTCTCCAAAAATTGTTCTGACATCAGATGTCTTTCAATTACAACTCTTAATCTTTATAATAACAGTTCATTTTCCTAATTACCAAATGATAACCGCAGTGCTCTTAATGAGAATGGCAGAACTCTGAAATGCTCCAGCATTTCAGACCCCTGAAGAAAGGCAGAGAGGCTTCACCTTCAGCAAGGTGTCCCAGCAGCAGTGGGTGTGTTTGACATGTGCCCTTCTCGTGATGCCACGGGGTCAAAGAGAGAGAAATTCCAGAGTGGAGTTTGTGTGGAAGCCTCAGAGCTGTTCACATCCCTGGTGTAGTGAAGGTTCCCTGGCAGTGGGGCAGTGGTTCAGGCTCCAACCATGATTATTGGCATAAAGTGGAGGGTTTTCCTGTCCCAGAGCCCTGCACACTCAGCCCTGTGAAGAAGGGAAAGGATATTGAGGTGCTGGAGCAGGTCCAGAGAAGAGCAATGAGGCTGGGGAAGGGACTGGAGCACAAGTCCTACAAGGAGAGGCTGAGGGAGCTGGGGCTGTTCAGCCTGGAGAAGAGGAGGCTCAGGGGAGACCTCCTCACTCTCTCCAACTCCCTGACAGGAGGGGGGAGCCAGGTGGGGGTTGGTCTCTTTTCCCAGGCAACTCTCAGCAAGACAAGAGGGCTCAGGGTCTGCAGCTGTGCCAGGGGAGGTTTAGGTTGGATATTAGGAAGAATTTCTTTGCAGAGAGGGTGCTCAGCCATTGGAATGGGCTGCCCAGGGAAGTGGTGGATTCTCCATCCCTGGAGGTTTTTAAGAAGAGACTGGATGTGGCATCAGTGCCATGGGCTGGGAACCACAGTGGGGTTGGATCAAGGGTTGGACTTGATGATCTCGGAGGTCCCTTCCAACCCAGCTGATTCCATGATTCTATGATTATTTTCTCTCCTCTGCACAGGACTGAGCAATATTTTCAGGGTGGAAAAGCGAGGCTGAGCACCTTGGTTTCTCTTCCCGTGCCTCCATCTCCCACCTCGTGCCCACAGCTCGTGCCCGTCCCACCTGACCCACTCTGCCATCAGCAGAACGGGGCACTTGAGAGCAGGGAAAATGCAACATTTCATTATTTATTTCCCTGTGGTGATCCCTGTACACTTGAGTCATGAGATTTGATTACATTTACATCCCTGTTAATAATTCATCACATTACCCAGGCTCTTAAATCCAGATACACGGGGCGTTATCAGGGAAAAGATTCTCCACCTGTACTTATTTCTGACCATGTTTTAAACATTTCGATTTTTCTTACTGCTTTAGGGGTACTCAGGAGACTTTTCATTGTCTCTCATGTACCTGCAGTGTAGGTAACTAGAGCTGGGGATGTTTTCCACGACATTTTAAAATGAATTTTATATTTATGGGCTAGTAGAAGGTGTCCCTGCCCATCTCAAGGTGTGGAATGAGAGGAGCTTTGAGGTCCCTTCCAACCCAAAACATTCTATATAGACATAAATACATATACATGTGTGTGTATGTTACTTGGAGCATCTTTAAACACCCACAAATTTAGATTTTGTGCAGTCCAAAAGCCACACAGAGTGGAAATGGGAGGCTCTGAGTTAAATGATGTCGCTGATTTTTGATCACAATGAGCCCAGGGACTCACAAAATCGGAATTTTTCTGAGAATTTCCAGCAAGATCGTACTGATAACCTTGGATTTCATTTGAAAAAGGAAGATTAAACATCCTGATCACAAGGAATAATCGTTACAATATTTCACATTGCACTGAAGCTCGTTGCTGAAATCCTCTGTTTGACACTGGTGAATATTCTGCTGTTTTATCACACGCTGACTTGCACAGGAAATGGAGAATTCTGTCAGGAGTGAAAAGTGACAGCGCTCTTCATTTTAAATTAAAAAAAAATAAAATAAATAAAAGCAGACATTTCTCCAGCTACCTGGGCTTTGCTGTAATGAGGTTTTCACTGTGTCTGTGGAGGAGAAGGACCTGTCAGCAGGTTATTACCCAGCACACCAGACCAACGTTGCTTTCACTGTGAATGTTATAACCTTCATCACGATTAAGACTCATCTAGTACTTGATAAAAAATGTCCCAAATTCTCCAGTAAAAGAGGAAAAGTGTGTTAAAGTTAAGGAAGTTGCCGACAAAGTGGGTCATTAACAACTTTCCGAGGCCTTTGTGCAGAGGTAGTCGGGGTAAATTGTCAGTCACAAGTTTGTAATTTCCTGGGTTTTGTCATTTTAATGCAGATTCTGAACCTGGGTGACTTTGTTTGCGAAACGTTCCCGTTGGGTTTAATTGCCTGCTTTTCTTTTATAAATCTGATCTGATAATGGGAGATTTGGAGGCAAATTCGTTTCGTGACAATAGATTTTTCTCCACCCTTTTCCATTGTATTGTGGATCCAACGGCAGGGGGATTGAACTGAAGTCACAGTGAGTGTGGAGGGAGCTGAAAAGGGAATTCTTTTAGTCCTGGGGGGG
>NW_020912005.1:0-3421 GCF_003984885.1 Neopelma chrysocephalum | reverse complement strand
GGGGGGGCACAGGGCAAGTTCCTGAACAGAAAAAAACCTGTCACCTCCCTCTGCACTCTCCAAGTCCATCTAATTATGTCAATGAACATCACTAATGAGGAACCAGGACCCCACAGGCAGGTGCCACGTGTTCACCCAGCTACCTCCCAAAATTCCACTCTGTTCATTTACATCCACATCGTTTTCCTATAAAATTCCTACGAAATATTTTCCTATTAGCCACAGATGCCACTCTGAATGTCAGCACTCCACTAACAGACATTGTTTGAAATGTGGAATAAAGAAACCACCCTGAGTGTTCAGAGTCAGCCCAGGACACTGATCCGTGATGACACAATTACTGCCCACAGATGTGTCCAGCCCAGATCTGTGGTCTGACAATGCATGCAAAAAAAAAATAGATCTAAGTTTATCTCCCTTGTCAGAATTGTTTAAAAATAGCCTTTCTTTCTCAGCTTTTTTTTTTCTTTTCATGTTGTCTTGATAAGGACACAGTGAGTTTGTAATGAAAGAGTTGTTCAAGAAAATAAATGAGGTTCCTAAACTATTTTTGTTTTTCCTCTCAATATCCATTTGACATCTATGCATAAGTATGCTCTAATTTAACACCTGTTTCCTTTGAACCATTATTATACTTTTCTCCTTATTTTAATGTCCCCCTTGGATAGTAATTCTCATTTCTGGAGAGCTGTTGGGTCTCAGAGATACCTGATGCTCCAAACTGTGCCTGGGATGCTCGAGCTTCTGGTTACTGTCCTTGCCCACCTCACCCCTCCCTGTCTGCTCGAGACTGTTCCTGCACAAGCTTTAACAGCATTCAAACATTGTGAATAGTGTGTTCATGCCATTTGAATGGCCTTAATTGTAATTATCTCGAGGCTATTTTCCTCCAAGTATGTTTGTTAACAAGTGCCTACTGCAGGAAATGCTCTCCTAATACCTGGAGTGTGTCTCCAAAAATTGTTCTGACATCAGATGTCTTTCAATTACAACTCTTAATCTTTATAATAACAGTTCATTTTCCTAATTACCAAATGATAACCGCAGTGCTCTTAATGAGAATGGCAGAACTCTGAAATGCTCCAGCATTTCAGACCCCTGAAGAAAGGCAGAGAGGCTTCACCTTCAGCAAGGTGTCCCAGCAGCAGTGGGTGTGTTTGACATGTGCCCTTCTCGTGATGCCACGGGGTCAAAGAGAGAGAAATTCCAGAGTGGAGTTTGTGTGGAAGCCTCAGAGCTGTTCACATCCCTGGTGTAGTGAAGGTTCCCTGGCAGTGGGGCAGTGGTTCAGGCTCCAACCATGATTATTGGCATAAAGTGGAGGGTTTTCCTGTCCCAGAGCCCTGCACACTCAGCCCTGTGAAGAAGGGAAAGGATATTGAGGTGCTGGAGCAGGTCCAGAGAAGAGCAATGAGGCTGGGGAAGGGACTGGAGCACAAGTCCTACAAGGAGAGGCTGAGGGAGCTGGGGCTGTTCAGCCTGGAGAAGAGGAGGCTCAGGGGAGACCTCCTCACTCTCTCCAACTCCCTGACAGGAGGGGGGAGCCAGGTGGGGGTTGGTCTCTTTTCCCAGGCAACTCTCAGCAAGACAAGAGGGCTCAGGGTCTGCAGCTGTGCCAGGGGAGGTTTAGGTTGGATATTAGGAAGAATTTCTTTGCAGAGAGGGTGCTCAGCCATTGGAATGGGCTGCCCAGGGAAGTGGTGGATTCTCCATCCCTGGAGGTTTTTAAGAAGAGACTGGATGTGGCATCAGTGCCATGGGCTGGGAACCACAGTGGGGTTGGATCAAGGGTTGGACTTGATGATCTCGGAGGTCCCTTCCAACCCAGCTGATTCCATGATTCTATGATTATTTTCTCTCCTCTGCACAGGACTGAGCAATATTTTCAGGGTGGAAAAGCGAGGCTGAGCACCTTGGTTTCTCTTCCCGTGCCTCCATCTCCCACCTCGTGCCCACAGCTCGTGCCCGTCCCACCTGACCCACTCTGCCATCAGCAGAACGGGGCACTTGAGAGCAGGGAAAATGCAACATTTCATTATTTATTTCCCTGTGGTGATCCCTGTACACTTGAGTCATGAGATTTGATTACATTTACATCCCTGTTAATAATTCATCACATTACCCAGGCTCTTAAATCCAGATACACGGGGCGTTATCAGGGAAAAGATTCTCCACCTGTACTTATTTCTGACCATGTTTTAAACATTTCGATTTTTCTTACTGCTTTAGGGGTACTCAGGAGACTTTTCATTGTCTCTCATGTACCTGCAGTGTAGGTAACTAGAGCTGGGGATGTTTTCCACGACATTTTAAAATGAATTTTATATTTATGGGCTAGTAGAAGGTGTCCCTGCCCATCTCAAGGTGTGGAATGAGAGGAGCTTTGAGGTCCCTTCCAACCCAAAACATTCTATATAGACATAAATACATATACATGTGTGTGTATGTTACTTGGAGCATCTTTAAACACCCACAAATTTAGATTTTGTGCAGTCCAAAAGCCACACAGAGTGGAAATGGGAGGCTCTGAGTTAAATGATGTCGCTGATTTTTGATCACAATGAGCCCAGGGACTCACAAAATCGGAATTTTTCTGAGAATTTCCAGCAAGATCGTACTGATAACCTTGGATTTCATTTGAAAAAGGAAGATTAAACATCCTGATCACAAGGAATAATCGTTACAATATTTCACATTGCACTGAAGCTCGTTGCTGAAATCCTCTGTTTGACACTGGTGAATATTCTGCTGTTTTATCACACGCTGACTTGCACAGGAAATGGAGAATTCTGTCAGGAGTGAAAAGTGACAGCGCTCTTCATTTTAAATTAAAAAAAAATAAAATAAATAAAAGCAGACATTTCTCCAGCTACCTGGGCTTTGCTGTAATGAGGTTTTCACTGTGTCTGTGGAGGAGAAGGACCTGTCAGCAGGTTATTACCCAGCACACCAGACCAACGTTGCTTTCACTGTGAATGTTATAACCTTCATCACGATTAAGACTCATCTAGTACTTGATAAAAAATGTCCCAAATTCTCCAGTAAAAGAGGAAAAGTGTGTTAAAGTTAAGGAAGTTGCCGACAAAGTGGGTCATTAACAACTTTCCGAGGCCTTTGTGCAGAGGTAGTCGGGGTAAATTGTCAGTCACAAGTTTGTAATTTCCTGGGTTTTGTCATTTTAATGCAGATTCTGAACCTGGGTGACTTTGTTTGCGAAACGTTCCCGTTGGGTTTAATTGCCTGCTTTTCTTTTATAAATCTGATCTGATAATGGGAGATTTGGAGGCAAATTCGTTTCGTGACAATAGATTTTTCTCCACCCTTTTCCATTGTATTGTGGATCCAACGGCAGGGGGATTGAACTGAAGTCACAGTGAGTGTGGAGGGAGCTGAAAAGGGAATTCTTTTAGTCCTGGGGGGG
>NW_020912004.1:575-1140 GCF_003984885.1 Neopelma chrysocephalum | reverse complement strand
CCCCCCGCAGTCCGAGGACCTCGGCGCCTGCGCCCAGTTCGAGAGCAGCCGCCAGACGCGGAACATGATGCCTGGTTCTGGGCATCTTGATTGATTGATTGATTGACTGGTTTGTTGGTTGATCGATTGGTTGATTGGTTCATTGGTTGGTTGGTTTGGTTGGTTGGCTTGGTTGGCTGGTTGCTTAATTAGTTGGTTGGCTTGTTGTTGATTGCTCAGTTGGTTGGTTGGTTGGTTGGTCGCTCAGTTGGTTGGTTGGTTGGTTGATTGGTTGGTCACTCAGTTGGTTGCCCAGTTGGTTGCTCAGTTGGTTGGTTGGTTGGTTGATTGGTTGGTCGCTCAGTTGGTTGGTTGGTTGCTCAGTTGGTTGCCCAGTTGGTTGCCCAGTTGGTTGGTTGATTGGGAGCTCAGTTGATTGATTGCCCAGTTGGTTGCTCAGTTGGTTGCTCAGTTGGTTGGTTGCTCAATTGGTTGATTACTCAGTTGGTTGCTCAGTTGGTTGCTTGGTTGGTTGGTTGGTTGCTCAGTTGGTTGATTGGTTGATTGTTCAGTTGGTTGGTTGCTC
>NW_020912004.1:0-565 GCF_003984885.1 Neopelma chrysocephalum | reverse complement strand
CCCCCCGCAGTCCGAGGACCTCGGCGCCTGCGCCCAGTTCGAGAGCAGCCGCCAGACGCGGAACATGATGCCTGGTTCTGGGCATCTTGATTGATTGATTGATTGACTGGTTTGTTGGTTGATCGATTGGTTGATTGGTTCATTGGTTGGTTGGTTTGGTTGGTTGGCTTGGTTGGCTGGTTGCTTAATTAGTTGGTTGGCTTGTTGTTGATTGCTCAGTTGGTTGGTTGGTTGGTTGGTCGCTCAGTTGGTTGGTTGGTTGGTTGATTGGTTGGTCACTCAGTTGGTTGCCCAGTTGGTTGCTCAGTTGGTTGGTTGGTTGGTTGATTGGTTGGTCGCTCAGTTGGTTGGTTGGTTGCTCAGTTGGTTGCCCAGTTGGTTGCCCAGTTGGTTGGTTGATTGGGAGCTCAGTTGATTGATTGCCCAGTTGGTTGCTCAGTTGGTTGCTCAGTTGGTTGGTTGCTCAATTGGTTGATTACTCAGTTGGTTGCTCAGTTGGTTGCTTGGTTGGTTGGTTGGTTGCTCAGTTGGTTGATTGGTTGATTGTTCAGTTGGTTGGTTGCTC
>NW_020912003.1:369-728 GCF_003984885.1 Neopelma chrysocephalum | reverse complement strand
TTAAGAGGATAAAACTGCCCAAAATTCCCAATCTGAGGGACAGCAAAGGGCAGAGTTTTAAGGGGATAAACCTGCCCAAAATTCCCCCTTTTCATGGACAGTAGAGGGCAGAATTCAGGGAATAAACCTGCCTAAAATTCCCACTGGGAGAGAAAATAAAGGGCAGAATTCATGGGAATAAACCTGCCCAAAATCCCCCCTTTTCGTGGACAGTAGAGGGCAGAATTCAGGGAATAAACCTGCCCAAAATTCCCAATCTGAGGGAAAATACAGGGCAGAATTCAGGGAATAAACCTGCCCAAAATTCCCACTGGGAGGGACAGCAAAGGGCAGAATTCAGGGAATAAACCTGCCCAAAA
>NW_020912003.1:0-359 GCF_003984885.1 Neopelma chrysocephalum | reverse complement strand
TTAAGAGGATAAAACTGCCCAAAATTCCCAATCTGAGGGACAGCAAAGGGCAGAGTTTTAAGGGGATAAACCTGCCCAAAATTCCCCCTTTTCATGGACAGTAGAGGGCAGAATTCAGGGAATAAACCTGCCTAAAATTCCCACTGGGAGAGAAAATAAAGGGCAGAATTCATGGGAATAAACCTGCCCAAAATCCCCCCTTTTCGTGGACAGTAGAGGGCAGAATTCAGGGAATAAACCTGCCCAAAATTCCCAATCTGAGGGAAAATACAGGGCAGAATTCAGGGAATAAACCTGCCCAAAATTCCCACTGGGAGGGACAGCAAAGGGCAGAATTCAGGGAATAAACCTGCCCAAAA
>NW_020912002.1:492-974 GCF_003984885.1 Neopelma chrysocephalum | reverse complement strand
GTTTATTGGAGCCGCCGGGAACGCGGTGGGATTTTGGGAATCCCCTCCGGATTTAGGGAATTTTGGGGGGCTCCAGGGGGGTCTCCCCAATATCCAAGGCCCCCCAAAAGTGGGTTCAGATCCCGAAATCCCCCAAACCCCCCCCAAAACTCCAGGCACAGACACTTTGCCCTCCGCAGACGCCGTTTATTGGAGCCGCCGGGAACGTGGCGGGATTTTGGGAATCCCCTCAGGATTTAGGGAATTTTGAGGGGGCTCCAGGGGGGTCTTCCCCCCTCACCAATATCCAAGACCTCCCAAAAGTGTGTTCAGACCCCAAAAACCCCCCAAAACCCCCCAAAACTCCAGGCACAGACACTTTGCCCTCTGCAGACGCCGTTTATTGGAGCTGCCAGGAACACGACGGGATTTCGGGAATCCCCTCCGGATTTAGGGAATTTTGGGGGGCTCCAGGGGGGTCTCCCCAATATCCAAGGCCCCCC
>NW_020912002.1:0-482 GCF_003984885.1 Neopelma chrysocephalum | reverse complement strand
GTTTATTGGAGCCGCCGGGAACGCGGTGGGATTTTGGGAATCCCCTCCGGATTTAGGGAATTTTGGGGGGCTCCAGGGGGGTCTCCCCAATATCCAAGGCCCCCCAAAAGTGGGTTCAGATCCCGAAATCCCCCAAACCCCCCCCAAAACTCCAGGCACAGACACTTTGCCCTCCGCAGACGCCGTTTATTGGAGCCGCCGGGAACGTGGCGGGATTTTGGGAATCCCCTCAGGATTTAGGGAATTTTGAGGGGGCTCCAGGGGGGTCTTCCCCCCTCACCAATATCCAAGACCTCCCAAAAGTGTGTTCAGACCCCAAAAACCCCCCAAAACCCCCCAAAACTCCAGGCACAGACACTTTGCCCTCTGCAGACGCCGTTTATTGGAGCTGCCAGGAACACGACGGGATTTCGGGAATCCCCTCCGGATTTAGGGAATTTTGGGGGGCTCCAGGGGGGTCTCCCCAATATCCAAGGCCCCCC
>NW_020912001.1:2138-4266 GCF_003984885.1 Neopelma chrysocephalum | reverse complement strand
TGGGCGCCCCGGGGTTTCCCGGGATCCAAAATCGGATATGGTCGAGCATTCCTCCCAGACCGGAGGCGCCGGGGCCGGAAGCCCCGTCTGGGCCCTTAGAGCCGAGCGAGGCGCACAAAGGGCAGGCGAGAGCCGGAGGGTCAGGTCCCTCCTTCTGGGCAAAAAGGGCCGTCGTTTGCAGGCCAGTGCGCCAGTCGTCCGGAAAGTATAATTGCATACGGTCGAAAATTCCTCCCAGACAGGAGTCGCCGGGGCCGGGAGCCCGGTCTGCGCATGTAGAGCCCAGCAAGGCGCAAAAAGGGCAGGCGAGAGCCGGAGGGTCAGGCTCCTTCTTCTGGGCAAAAAGGGCCGTCGTTTGCGAGTAGGCGTCCTGGCCTCCCTGGGCTGGCCGAGGGCCAAAATCGGATACGGTTGAGAATTCCTCCAAGACCGGAGGCGAGGGGACCGGGCTCCCCAGCTGTGTGCGTAGAACCGAGCGAGGCGCACAAAGGGCAGGCGAGAGCCGGAGGGTCAGGTCCCTCCTTCTGGGCAAAAAGGGCCGTCGTTCGCGGGCAGGCGTCCTGGCCTCCCTGGGCTGTCCGAGGGCCAAAATCGGATATGGTCGAGGATTCCTCCCAGACAGGAGGCGCTGGGGTCGGCAACCCCGTCTGCGCGCGTAGAGCCGAGCGAGGCGCACAAAGAGCAGGCGAGAGCCGGAGGGTCAGGCTCCTCCTTCTCGGCAAAAACGGCAGTCATTCACGGGCCGGTGGGCCGGCCGGGGTTCAAAATTGCATACGGTTGACCATTCTTCCCAGACAGGACGCGCCGGGGCCGGGAGCCCTTTCTGCGCGCGTAGAACCGAACGAGGCGCACAAAGGACAGGCGAGAGCCGGAGGGTCAGGTCCCTCCTTCTGGGCCAAAAGGGCCGTCATTTGTGGCCGGTGCGCTAGTCGTCCGCGGACTTTTATTTCATACGGTCGAGGATTCATCCCAGACAGAATGCGCCGGGACCGGGATCCCCTTCTGCGCACGTAGAGCCGAGCGAGGTGCACAAAGTGCAGGTGAGAGCCGGAGGGTCAGGCCCCTCCTTCTGGGCAAAAAGGGCCGTTGTTTGCGGGCAGCCGTCGTGGCGTCCCGGGTCCGGCCAAGGGCCAAAAACGGATACGGTCGAGGATTCCTCCCAGGCCAGAGGCGCCGGGGCCAGGATCCCCAGCTGCACGCGTAGAGCCGAGCAAGGCGCCCCGTCTGCGCGTGTAGAGCCCAGCAAGGCGCAAAAAGGGCAGGCGAGAGCCGGAGGGTCAGTCTCCTTCTTCTGGGCAAAAAAGGCCGTCGCTGGCGGGCAGATGCCTTGGGCGGACCGGTGCTGGCCGAGGTCCAAAATCGGATACGGTCGAGGATTCCTACCAGACTGGAGGCGAGGGGGATGGGAGCCCCATCTGCGCACGTAGAACCGAGCGAGGCTCACAAAGCGCAGGCGAGAACCAGAGGGTCAGCCCCCTCCTTCAGGGCAAAAAGGGCAGTCATTCGCGGGCAGGCCTCCCTGGGCTGGCCGAGGGTCAAAATCGGATACGGTTGAGGATTCCTCCAAGACCGGAGGCGAGGGGACCGGGCTCCCCAGCTGCGTGCGTAGAACCGAGCGAGGCGCACAAAGAGCAGGCGAGAGCCGGAGGGTCAGGCTCCTCCTTCTCGGCAAAAATGGCAGTCATTCACGGGCCGGTGTGCCAGCCGGAGTTCAAAATTGGATAAGGTCGACCATTCTTCCCAGACAGGACGCGCCGGGGCCGGGAGCCCTTTCTGCGCGCGTAGAACCGAACGAGGCGCACAAAGGACAGGCGAGAGCCGGAGGGTCAGGTCCCTCCTTCTGGGCCAAAAGGGCCGTCGTTTGTGGCCGGTGCGCTAGTCGTCCGCGGACTTTTATTTCATACGGTCGAGGATTCATCCCAGACAGGATGCGCCCGGACCGGGATCCCCTTCTGCGCACGTAGAGCCGAGCGAGGTGCACAAAGTGCAGGTGAGAGCCGGAGGGTCAGGCCCCACCTTCTGGGCAAAAAGGGCCTTCGTACGCGGGCCCGCACGCCGGCCGGCCCGGGGCCGACCGAGGGCCCAATTCACATACGGTCGAGGATTCCTCCCAACTGGAGGCGCCAGG
>NW_020912001.1:0-2128 GCF_003984885.1 Neopelma chrysocephalum | reverse complement strand
TGGGCGCCCCGGGGTTTCCCGGGATCCAAAATCGGATATGGTCGAGCATTCCTCCCAGACCGGAGGCGCCGGGGCCGGAAGCCCCGTCTGGGCCCTTAGAGCCGAGCGAGGCGCACAAAGGGCAGGCGAGAGCCGGAGGGTCAGGTCCCTCCTTCTGGGCAAAAAGGGCCGTCGTTTGCAGGCCAGTGCGCCAGTCGTCCGGAAAGTATAATTGCATACGGTCGAAAATTCCTCCCAGACAGGAGTCGCCGGGGCCGGGAGCCCGGTCTGCGCATGTAGAGCCCAGCAAGGCGCAAAAAGGGCAGGCGAGAGCCGGAGGGTCAGGCTCCTTCTTCTGGGCAAAAAGGGCCGTCGTTTGCGAGTAGGCGTCCTGGCCTCCCTGGGCTGGCCGAGGGCCAAAATCGGATACGGTTGAGAATTCCTCCAAGACCGGAGGCGAGGGGACCGGGCTCCCCAGCTGTGTGCGTAGAACCGAGCGAGGCGCACAAAGGGCAGGCGAGAGCCGGAGGGTCAGGTCCCTCCTTCTGGGCAAAAAGGGCCGTCGTTCGCGGGCAGGCGTCCTGGCCTCCCTGGGCTGTCCGAGGGCCAAAATCGGATATGGTCGAGGATTCCTCCCAGACAGGAGGCGCTGGGGTCGGCAACCCCGTCTGCGCGCGTAGAGCCGAGCGAGGCGCACAAAGAGCAGGCGAGAGCCGGAGGGTCAGGCTCCTCCTTCTCGGCAAAAACGGCAGTCATTCACGGGCCGGTGGGCCGGCCGGGGTTCAAAATTGCATACGGTTGACCATTCTTCCCAGACAGGACGCGCCGGGGCCGGGAGCCCTTTCTGCGCGCGTAGAACCGAACGAGGCGCACAAAGGACAGGCGAGAGCCGGAGGGTCAGGTCCCTCCTTCTGGGCCAAAAGGGCCGTCATTTGTGGCCGGTGCGCTAGTCGTCCGCGGACTTTTATTTCATACGGTCGAGGATTCATCCCAGACAGAATGCGCCGGGACCGGGATCCCCTTCTGCGCACGTAGAGCCGAGCGAGGTGCACAAAGTGCAGGTGAGAGCCGGAGGGTCAGGCCCCTCCTTCTGGGCAAAAAGGGCCGTTGTTTGCGGGCAGCCGTCGTGGCGTCCCGGGTCCGGCCAAGGGCCAAAAACGGATACGGTCGAGGATTCCTCCCAGGCCAGAGGCGCCGGGGCCAGGATCCCCAGCTGCACGCGTAGAGCCGAGCAAGGCGCCCCGTCTGCGCGTGTAGAGCCCAGCAAGGCGCAAAAAGGGCAGGCGAGAGCCGGAGGGTCAGTCTCCTTCTTCTGGGCAAAAAAGGCCGTCGCTGGCGGGCAGATGCCTTGGGCGGACCGGTGCTGGCCGAGGTCCAAAATCGGATACGGTCGAGGATTCCTACCAGACTGGAGGCGAGGGGGATGGGAGCCCCATCTGCGCACGTAGAACCGAGCGAGGCTCACAAAGCGCAGGCGAGAACCAGAGGGTCAGCCCCCTCCTTCAGGGCAAAAAGGGCAGTCATTCGCGGGCAGGCCTCCCTGGGCTGGCCGAGGGTCAAAATCGGATACGGTTGAGGATTCCTCCAAGACCGGAGGCGAGGGGACCGGGCTCCCCAGCTGCGTGCGTAGAACCGAGCGAGGCGCACAAAGAGCAGGCGAGAGCCGGAGGGTCAGGCTCCTCCTTCTCGGCAAAAATGGCAGTCATTCACGGGCCGGTGTGCCAGCCGGAGTTCAAAATTGGATAAGGTCGACCATTCTTCCCAGACAGGACGCGCCGGGGCCGGGAGCCCTTTCTGCGCGCGTAGAACCGAACGAGGCGCACAAAGGACAGGCGAGAGCCGGAGGGTCAGGTCCCTCCTTCTGGGCCAAAAGGGCCGTCGTTTGTGGCCGGTGCGCTAGTCGTCCGCGGACTTTTATTTCATACGGTCGAGGATTCATCCCAGACAGGATGCGCCCGGACCGGGATCCCCTTCTGCGCACGTAGAGCCGAGCGAGGTGCACAAAGTGCAGGTGAGAGCCGGAGGGTCAGGCCCCACCTTCTGGGCAAAAAGGGCCTTCGTACGCGGGCCCGCACGCCGGCCGGCCCGGGGCCGACCGAGGGCCCAATTCACATACGGTCGAGGATTCCTCCCAACTGGAGGCGCCAGG
>NW_020912000.1:997-1984 GCF_003984885.1 Neopelma chrysocephalum | reverse complement strand
CCCCCCGAGTCCAAAGCAAAGGGAGAGGGGATAAAACCTGCTGGTGGGAGAGCTGCTGCAGTCTGGTCAGAAGTGGTGATTGCAGTCCAGTTGAGGGTGGTGGTCTCAGCCTGGTTGGGAGCAGCGGTGGTCTGCTGTCTTCCTCTGGGTCCCACGAGAGAGAGCCTCAAGGCTCTGAAACTCCCAGTTATATACTCTCCAGTTCAGGCGGGAGTGCTCAGTCCCTCCCTCAGAGTAGGGAATTCCATAAAAGGGCATGTGGATGCTCAGTCCCTCTTATCAGAGCGGGGAATTCCATATAAGGATATCAGAGCGGGGAATTCCATAAAAGGGTACAGGAACATCTTCCCACCTTGCAGGCCTCTACTGACAGCAGTTTTTGGGAAATGGCATGGAGGCTATAGAATACACAGTTTTGGGTTACACCCATCCAGGGATGAATTGGTCCCAGCCGTTCTAACCAGGACACGTACAAGAGCCCTTCTCCCCAGCCAAGAAAGCCTGCAACCTTTGGCTCCCAGGAGCAATTGGTGGACTAGCCTGGGCACTCCTTGGACAGCAAGAGCTTTCGGTCCTGACCCCTTTGTTCTGGGAGGAATCTTCTTCCGTATCCATTTTCGGCAGTGGGTCTGTCAGGTGGTGTCCAGGGCTGGAAAAAGCAAACAAGAGCCCTTCTCCACAGTCAAGAAAGCCTGCAACCTTGGCTCTCGGCTTGAATTGTTGGACCAACCTGAGCACTCCCTGGGCTGCAAGAGCTTTCTGTCCTGAGCCCTTTGTTCTGGGAGGAATCTTCTTCCGTATCCAATTCTGGCCGTTGGGAGCGCAGGGCTGGAAAAAGCAAACAAGAGCCCTTCTCCCCAACCAAGAAAGCCTGCAACCTTTGGATCTCAGGTGCAATTGGTGGGCTAGCCTGGGCAGCCCTTGGTCAGCAAGAGCTTTCTGTCCTGGTCCCTTTGTTCTGAGAGGAATCTGCGTCCGTAACCAATT
>NW_020912000.1:0-987 GCF_003984885.1 Neopelma chrysocephalum | reverse complement strand
CCCCCCGAGTCCAAAGCAAAGGGAGAGGGGATAAAACCTGCTGGTGGGAGAGCTGCTGCAGTCTGGTCAGAAGTGGTGATTGCAGTCCAGTTGAGGGTGGTGGTCTCAGCCTGGTTGGGAGCAGCGGTGGTCTGCTGTCTTCCTCTGGGTCCCACGAGAGAGAGCCTCAAGGCTCTGAAACTCCCAGTTATATACTCTCCAGTTCAGGCGGGAGTGCTCAGTCCCTCCCTCAGAGTAGGGAATTCCATAAAAGGGCATGTGGATGCTCAGTCCCTCTTATCAGAGCGGGGAATTCCATATAAGGATATCAGAGCGGGGAATTCCATAAAAGGGTACAGGAACATCTTCCCACCTTGCAGGCCTCTACTGACAGCAGTTTTTGGGAAATGGCATGGAGGCTATAGAATACACAGTTTTGGGTTACACCCATCCAGGGATGAATTGGTCCCAGCCGTTCTAACCAGGACACGTACAAGAGCCCTTCTCCCCAGCCAAGAAAGCCTGCAACCTTTGGCTCCCAGGAGCAATTGGTGGACTAGCCTGGGCACTCCTTGGACAGCAAGAGCTTTCGGTCCTGACCCCTTTGTTCTGGGAGGAATCTTCTTCCGTATCCATTTTCGGCAGTGGGTCTGTCAGGTGGTGTCCAGGGCTGGAAAAAGCAAACAAGAGCCCTTCTCCACAGTCAAGAAAGCCTGCAACCTTGGCTCTCGGCTTGAATTGTTGGACCAACCTGAGCACTCCCTGGGCTGCAAGAGCTTTCTGTCCTGAGCCCTTTGTTCTGGGAGGAATCTTCTTCCGTATCCAATTCTGGCCGTTGGGAGCGCAGGGCTGGAAAAAGCAAACAAGAGCCCTTCTCCCCAACCAAGAAAGCCTGCAACCTTTGGATCTCAGGTGCAATTGGTGGGCTAGCCTGGGCAGCCCTTGGTCAGCAAGAGCTTTCTGTCCTGGTCCCTTTGTTCTGAGAGGAATCTGCGTCCGTAACCAATT
>NW_020911999.1:746-1482 GCF_003984885.1 Neopelma chrysocephalum | reverse complement strand
ATGGGGGGAAAATGGGGAATTCTGGAGTTGGAGGGGGGGAATGAGGGAAAATGGGGAAAAGTGGGTGGGACTGGGGAAGAATGGGGGGAAAACTGGGAAGGATTGGGAAAACTGGGGGGAAAAGGGGAAGGATTGGGAAAAATGGGGGGAAAATTGGGAAATATGGAGGAAAACTGGGGAAAATGGGGGGAAAAGGGGATTGGGATGGAAGAAAAAAGGGGAATTCTGGAGTTGGGGGGGAAAGGGGAAAACTGGGCTGGGGGAAAATTGAGGATTTTGGGATTGGGATGGGGGAAAACTGTGGAAAAATGGGATTGGGAGGGAGGAAAAGGAGGGAAAATGGGGGGAAAAATGGGGAATTCTGGAGTTGGAAGGGGGAGAAATGAGGGAAAATGGGAAAAAAAGGGAGTGGGATTGGGAAAAATGGGGGGAGAACTGGGAAAAATGGGAAAAGGGGGGGGAAACTGGGAAGGATTGGGAAAAATGGGGGGGAAATTGGGAAAAATGGGGGGAAAATTGGGAAAAATGGGGAGAAAACGAGGAAGGATTGGGAAAAATGGGGGGAAAAATTGGGAAAAATGGGGGGAAACTGGGAAAAATGGGGGGAAAAGGGGATTGGGATGGAAGGAAAAAGGGGAATTCTGGAGTTGGGGGGGGAAAGGGGAAAACTGGGCTGGGATGGGGGAAAATTGAGGATTTTGGGATTGGGATGGGGGAAAACTGTGGAAAAATGGGA
>NW_020911999.1:0-736 GCF_003984885.1 Neopelma chrysocephalum | reverse complement strand
ATGGGGGGAAAATGGGGAATTCTGGAGTTGGAGGGGGGGAATGAGGGAAAATGGGGAAAAGTGGGTGGGACTGGGGAAGAATGGGGGGAAAACTGGGAAGGATTGGGAAAACTGGGGGGAAAAGGGGAAGGATTGGGAAAAATGGGGGGAAAATTGGGAAATATGGAGGAAAACTGGGGAAAATGGGGGGAAAAGGGGATTGGGATGGAAGAAAAAAGGGGAATTCTGGAGTTGGGGGGGAAAGGGGAAAACTGGGCTGGGGGAAAATTGAGGATTTTGGGATTGGGATGGGGGAAAACTGTGGAAAAATGGGATTGGGAGGGAGGAAAAGGAGGGAAAATGGGGGGAAAAATGGGGAATTCTGGAGTTGGAAGGGGGAGAAATGAGGGAAAATGGGAAAAAAAGGGAGTGGGATTGGGAAAAATGGGGGGAGAACTGGGAAAAATGGGAAAAGGGGGGGGAAACTGGGAAGGATTGGGAAAAATGGGGGGGAAATTGGGAAAAATGGGGGGAAAATTGGGAAAAATGGGGAGAAAACGAGGAAGGATTGGGAAAAATGGGGGGAAAAATTGGGAAAAATGGGGGGAAACTGGGAAAAATGGGGGGAAAAGGGGATTGGGATGGAAGGAAAAAGGGGAATTCTGGAGTTGGGGGGGGAAAGGGGAAAACTGGGCTGGGATGGGGGAAAATTGAGGATTTTGGGATTGGGATGGGGGAAAACTGTGGAAAAATGGGA
>NW_020911998.1:2553-3553 GCF_003984885.1 Neopelma chrysocephalum | reverse complement strand
CCGAGAGACAAACCAATCGTAGGATGGAGGGACTGCCATCCTCACTAGTAATCATCAGAGAAAGACGCCAACCGTTAGCAATTTTGGGACAATTCACAACTGATGGAAAAGACTTCTGTCTGTGGGAGTGGTTGTTCCTCCCCCACCAATTTTCCAAAACGATCGTAACTTTAGCAGAGATGATTGGTAAATTAATCTTCAAAGGCCGCACCAGGTGTTTAGAACTCAGTGGGGAAGAACCAAATTACATTTACCTCCCATTGACTTCTGAACACTTGGAACAACTGCTGCAAAATTCTACCGATTTTCAAATCGCCATCGGGGGTTACCCGGGAGAAGTCAAATTTCACCTCCCAGCGTGCCCGTTTTTGCAAAGACTAATCCCAATTCCATTAAAACTAAAAGTTATGCAATCAGACCTACCAATTAAAAATGCAAAAACCATTTTTACCGATGGCTCAGGGAGAACGGGAAACGCGGTAATTGTTTGGAAACAAAAAGATAATTGGCACCAAGACATTCACAAAGTACAAGGTTCTCCACAAATCGTAGAATTATCAGCAGTTGTTCGCGCCTTCCAAATTTTCAATAAAGAACCAATTAATATCATTTCAGATTCGGCTTACGTTGTGGGCATTGTCAAAAGGATTGAAAATTCATATCTTAAAGAAGTATCTAATGAAAAATTATCTAATTTGTTGAAAAAATTATTATTTTTAATAGAAATCAGAGAATTCAGATATTATATTGTCCACACGAGGTCCCACACTACTCTACCAGGTCCCGTGGCTGAGGGAAACCAGATCGCCGACCATCTGGCAGGTATGGTGATTACCCCAAATTTGTACCAACAGGCGAAAATTTCGCATGAGTTTTTTCACCAAAATGCGCGATCGCTAAAAAAACAATTCGGCCTCAAATTAACTCAAGCAAAAGAAATTCTAAAAGCTTGTCCTGATTGCCAAAAAATTGCCCCACTGGTTCCAGAGGGGACAAATCC
>NW_020911998.1:0-2543 GCF_003984885.1 Neopelma chrysocephalum | reverse complement strand
GTTACACACGTACCAGAATTCGGCAAATTAAAGTATGTTCATGTGTCTGTGGACACGTTTTCAAAAATGATTGTAGCCACCGCGCATTCTGGGGAAAAAAGCAGAGATGTCAAGAAACACTTCCTGTCTGCTTTTGCTAGGATGGGAGTCCCCAAACAAATCAAAACTGATAATGGACCATCCTATGTATCAGCAGACACGAAGAAGTTTTTTGATGATTGGGGAATTCACCATACCACTGGAATTCCTCACAACCCCACGGGACAGGGTATAGTAGAGCGGGCCCACCAAAATATCAAAAATTTACTCAATAAACAAAAGAGGGGGAGTATTGGCCTAACTCCCCAAGAAAGATTGGAAAAAGTTATGTATGTATTAAATTTTTTAAATTTAGCGGAGGAACAAGAAACCCACACAGACAGAAGTCCCATAGACAAGCACTTTAAATCAGAAGACGTTTTAAATAAGCAAAAAGCAAAAATCATGTACAAAGATGCAATAACAGAATCGTGGACGGGCCCTTTCCCCCTGATCACATGGGGGAAAGGGTACGCATGTATTGCAGGGCCAACAGGACCAAAGTGGGTCCCAACCCGAAGGATAAAGATACATCAAGGACAAGACACAGCATGCAGACCATCTACCTCTCCACCCTCTTCACCATCGCCTTAAGTTTTATCGACACCTCCACATCATTCCCTCTAAAGGACTGGATGAGCCAACCCAATGAAAATCTATGGGTAACGTTGGCAAAAGCTACGGGAACAGACACTCTGTGTCTGGCCCAGTCGGGCGCTGGCAACCCTTTTCAGACATGTCTCGTAGGTGTCCCTATCTCTTCTACTAACGACTGGAATGCATTTTTACCACTCACCCGAATTACAGACCCTCTTCCTTTTACTTCCGCTACTCTTGCTCAGGCTGTCTCTCGCACCCATCTTTCTTTTGACCCTCCCCAAGAAATCGATCTTTTTGGTTCGGTCCCTACTAACACCTGCATCATGTTTCACCGCTACACAGAACCCAAATTGTTTACCCCGTTTAATGTCTCTGCTAATAAGCCCATCTATCGCGAACTTCCTTCTTCCTGGTGCAACCACTCCGTGATCACTGCGGTGACCACGGAGACAATACCGAGGTGGAGAAAACTCCCCCAAGGGTTTTTCCTCCTGTGCGGGGACCGGGCTTGGCAGGGGATTCCTGCATACCCAGAAGGCGGTCCTTGCACAGTGGGAAAACTTGCCCTTTTCAATCCGGCTAAATTTCAACTCCCAGACTCCTCCCCACAAGATCAGGTTCCAAATTCCCCTCTGTCAAAAAATAGCAGAACTAAAAGAACATTTGTCTTGTATGAACGCCCAGTCCTCCCAAAACCTCGTCCTACACCTCCCAAACCCCCAGTACCTCTCGCCGCTCCTGCCCCCAAAACTCCTCCTCTCCTTGTTCCACCCTCTTGGACCGCTCCACCACCCTTACCATTCCCTGCAGACTGTGATTCCAATATTAACATTTGGCCTAAAATAAAAAATTACTGGGCTTCCTTTGGTGTATTTTCAGGAATAGGAACTTCCCACGCGCTTTCACTTCTCACCCACCTCGGTTGCTGGCTTACGAAGGAAGCGAATGCAACAACAACAGCGATAGAGGGATTACTAGCAGACACACAGAAATTAAAAGAAGTTAGCCTGCAAAACCGTGCAGCCATTGACTTCTTACTCTTGGCACATGGTCACGGGTGCCAAGAGTTCGAAGGCATGTGCTGCATGAACTTCTCCGATCATGCACAATCGATCCACAAAAGCATTGATCAGTTAAAAAGTTTGGTCCAAGACATTCACCAGTCCCATAGTGAGGGGTTAGAAGGGATGTTCGATTGGCTTAAGTTCCCATCAATTCCTAATTGGCTTAGAAGAATATTAATTTTAGCTTTAATTTCTGTGGGTGGTCTTTTTGCTTTGTGCACCTGCTTGCCCTGTCTTTTCGTTTGTTTCCGCCAGCTGTTCCTGAAATCGATCAACGCCAACGTTGTGCAAGTAAATAAAGAAGGGGGAGATGTGGAGGATCAATTATCAGATTGGGAGAGATACAAGAAGTGGAGAGAGCTGTATGGGAACTGAATGGACTCTGAACACATGGAATGGACTTTCTCCCCAGTTTTACTGTGTTATTTGTTCTTACTGTTGTACCCCTGTTCACCACTGGCTTTTATGAAATTTTAATGTACCCTCCATTTTGTCCCTTCTTCTCCCTCAGGTTTTCCCGCCTTAACTTGTTTACTCCCTTGTTCTCCCCTGCTTTCCCGCTCCTCTGCTGCTGATTGGCTACAGTTTGCCGCAGTGCAGAGTGAGCTCTCATTGGCCCTTTCCCCCAGATACCCCAAAGTTACACCTACCTCTCCTTTACCTTCCAATCATCACCTTCCCTGAGTTGTCAATCCCATGCTCCTCCCCAGTTCTGAATCCTCCCCTCAGACCTACCCTATATAAGTCCCTGTTTTCCCTGAATAAATTGGCATTGCTTCACCGACCTTCAACTGTGTCCTG
>NW_020911997.1:4120-5474 GCF_003984885.1 Neopelma chrysocephalum | reverse complement strand
CACAAGTGTCCAAAGAAACCAGCACAAGTGTCCACAGAAGTCCCAGTCCTTCATCCCTGAATGAGCTTGTTCAGCTTAGGAAAAACTAAGTTTTATTTCCATGGAAGGAGGTTTTTCCCACTTTAACACCGGTTTAGTTCCAAACCAGTTTCTTCATTTCCTCCTCCCAATTTCCCTGAGGGACACTGACAGGGATCATGGACACTGACAGGGATCACAGAGTTTGTCCCTTGGCCATACAGCTCCTGTTGTGTGGCAGCACAGGAGAGGTTAATTAGAGCCCAGGCTCCAATCCCAGGGCGCCCCTTGAAGACGAGCTTGAAATCAAACAACTTTCCTATTAGGGGGTTAAATTCAGTCCCATCACGTTTTTTTTGGCTGAATCTTCATATTTTGGAGTATTTTTTAGCTGAATCTCAACTTTTTGCAGTTTGAGGTGGGGAAGGTCTTCTTGCTATTTCTGAGGGGGTTTTTGCCTGAATCTCGATGGTTTTGGTTTTTCTGGGCTGAATCTTGGTGTTTTGGAGGTTTTTATGGTCACAGGATGCCTGGTGAGTTCTAGAGATGGACTTGGGCAGGAGGAACCCCCAAGCCAACACGCTCAGCCCTTGTTTTTCCCCCCATCAGGATTTGTCCTTCCCAAAGCTTGGGCGGATGGAGGAGGGGGCTGCGAGGAAGAGGAAGATGCCTTGGGCCCCCCAGGCAGGTGAGGAGGAAGTCAGTGCCCCTTTGTTTTGGTCTTGTGCTGGCTCTGGCAGCCGAGCATGGCCCCCGGCTGCAGGACAACCCCGCTGCCGCCGCCGTCCTGCCGGGGCCAGAGTCGGGGGGATGTCCTTGGCCTTCCCTGTGGGCTGGAGGCAAATCCCCTCCCTGTCCTTCTTGCTTCCTGCCCCAGGCCCCGAGGTGAGGACGGAGAGCCCGGAGGACAAATCCCCCCAGCAGACCCTGGTGGGAGAGGCCATTTTGAAGGGCTCCACGGCACAGGAAGGCAGCGGAGAGGAAAAGGCCCGGAGATGCCCCTGCAGGAGGGGCTCCAAAGCCAGCCCAAGGTGCTCTGAGGAGGAAAGACCCAGCCTGTGCTGGGAAGGCGGCCGGAGCTTGAGGTGGAGCTCCGACCTGGTGGTCCCTGAGCAGCCTCCCAGCAGGGAGAAGCCCTTCCGGTGCTTGGAGTGTGGGAAGAGCTTCAGAAATAGCTCCAACCTGCTCCCACACCAGCACATCCACACTGGGGAACGGCCCTACCCATGTAGGGAATGTGGGAAGAGCTTCAGGGACAGCTCCAACCTGATCCGACACCAGCATATTGGCACTGGGGAACAGCCCTACACTTATGGGGAATGTGGGAAGAGCTTCA
>NW_020911997.1:0-4110 GCF_003984885.1 Neopelma chrysocephalum | reverse complement strand
CACTGGGGAACAGCCCTACACTTATGGGGAATGTGGGAAGAGCTTCAGGCGGAGCTCCAGCCTCCGCACCCACCAGCGACTCCACACCGGGGAACGGCCCTACATGTGTAGGGAGTGCGGGAAGAGCTTCAGTGTCAGCTCCAACCTCCACACCCACCATCTCATCCACACTGGGGAATGGCTCTACATTTGTGGGGAATGTGGGAAGAGCTTCAGGCGGAGCTCCAGCCTCCGCATCCACCAGCGCCTCCACACTGGGGAACGGCCCTACAAGTGCTTGGAATGTGGGAAGAGGTTTCAGACCAGCTCAAGTCTCCTTGTGCACCAGCGGATGCACACGGATGAGAGGCCCTTCCGCTGCACCGACTGCGGGAAGGGCTTCAAGCAGAACTCCAACCTTATCAGGCACCGGCGCATCCACACCGGGGAGAGGCCCTACAAGTGTGGGAAGTGTGGGAAGAGCTTCACCTAGAGCTGTCACTTGACTTCACACCAACAGACCCACCGGTAAGGAAAGCCCTACCAGTGCCCCGACTGCAGGAAGCGCTTCGGCCGCTGCTTCCACCCCGAATGAAGCCCCTGATGATGAGACAACCCCTGGAGTCCAGTGACTGTCAGTCCATCCCTTTTGACCACAAAGGGCCAATCCCCTTTCCCAGGGGCAGCTTCTTCCAACAGAACCCTTCTTGGGGGGGTGTGTGGAGATTGCTGCCTTGGCTGGGGACCCCCCAAGGTCAGTCCTGGAGGTTGAGAGCAGAGATCTCCCCACCAGCCTTTGTCTCGGGGAGTTCCATCCATCTCTACTTAAGTATTATTGCTTTTGTGCCAGCTTGAGTAGAATTGCTTCAACAATTGCTTTACTGTAGAGCACTGTCCTATCTTATCCTGTACTCCTGGTAGTTTTAGTGTTTCTATTGTGCAGTAAAAAATTCTGATGAAGATCTTTTGTCTGATCATTTAGAACACTAAATAATTCCTTTCTATCAATAGATCCGATTTGCCATCATTAAAACCTGGGGAACAAAAGTGCTACAGTCACATCTCTGTAATTCCCCTAAACTGAAACTGTTGGAATGATCCAAGGCTGAGATTGGATGCAGCAGCCCCCAGCACCCCACAGTAAGTTGAGAGCTCAGGGGGGCCACCCCCCTTTGCCAACCCCCATGTCCAAAGACCCCCATGTGACCGTCAGACCCACCAGACCACCCCCTCTTTTCCACCCTTCTCCCTGTTCCTCCCACTTTCCCATTGTCCCCTCAATCCCCAATTTCCCCCCCTTTGAACAGTTTAGGGCTCCCAACCCCCACTTTTTGCCCCCTCTCCTGTGGGCACTGAAGGAGAAAATGAGGCTGCACACACGGAGTTCCAATGCGGGACTTGTCCGCCCATCTTTCCAGCATCCCCCTTTCATTGGGGTTCCTTGGGAAACAGCGCCTGGGGCTTGTCTTTTAGTCCACCAGAATTCCCAGCATTGCCCCAGAGCAGTGCCCTGATCCCACACATTCCCCTCCCCTCATGTGCTGGCTGTGTTCAGCCACCAGAGAAAAACACAGGCTACCATGCAGAGCCTTCCAAGTGGTTTCCACTTTGGCAAACAGCACTCTCTTGGTGGAAAACACCAGTCAAGGCCAAAACACTCCTTTTGGATCCTGATTAACTGAATGCAGCTGCTGCTGCCTTAACTTGTTCCCACAAAAATTCTCAGGGTTCCTTTGGTTCCAGGAGGCCCCACATGTCCCAATGGCCCCTTGGTTCCGTGAGCTTCCACAGTCTCCAAAGGTTCCTTTAGTTCCATGAGGCCCTGCAGTCCCAAAATGCCCTTTGGATTCTCGGAGATTTCCCATTGTCCCAGGGTCCCTTGTGCTTCAGAAGTAGCTGCAGTGGGACAGTGGCCCCTTGGTTCCATGAACTCTGCAGTGTTCCAGGAATCCTTGGGTTCCAGGAGATCCCGCAGTTTCACAAGGACCACTTGAATCCAGGAGGTTCTGCAGGGTCACAATGGCCCCTGGATTCTGGGAGGTTCAGAAATATCTCAGGGCTCCCTTGGCTCCAGGAGGACACGCATGTCACCAGGAACCCTTGGTTCCAGGAGGTTTGACAGTGTCCCAGAATTCCTTTGATTTCATGAGGCCCTGGATTGTCCCAATAGTCTCCTGATTCCATCAGCCCCCTCAATGTCACAATGGTCCCTTGGTTCCATGAGTTTCCGCAGCGTCCCAGGGTCCCTTCTGTTCCATGGGGACCTGCAGTGTCACAATGGGCCCTGATTTCCAGTTTTCCCAGGGTGACAGTGCTCCCTTTAACCAAAACTATAAAAAAGGGAAAAACAATTAGAAGTTCCCTGATAACCATGGGCTGATTCTGACAAGTGAGGCAGAAATTACCCACTGCCCAGCAAAAACCAGTGGAGCCAGCCAGTGGTCTCTGCCTTGGCAGCCCAGTTTCCCCACTCCCATCTCAAAATGACCAGTTACACTGAAACAAAGAGCACTGGAACCAGTGCGACAAGCCCCAGTCTGACTTTCACACCTGCCCACATGTCCTGTTTCTGCTGCTCTACAGACTTCCTTCTTTAAAATACAATGGAAAAATGAACAGTTTTTGGGGTTGTTTTGGTTTTGGGCTTGGGTTTTATTCCCCCCCCCCCACTGTTCTCATTAATCTCATTTCAAATCTATTTCGGTGTTTGAAGATGAATTAAAATTTTGAATGATTTTTAATGTTAATGCCTTGACCGAGGTATCAAAACATGAAAAAAACCACCACAAAGCTGTCCATTATTGTCACAATCAAACACTCAGAAGTACTAATATGAGTGCAGTGAAAACCTCATAAATAAGACCATTAAAATAATTTTAATATTTATTTATTATTATATTTTTACTAAGCTTAACATAAGGAAATTTATTTACTGATATTAGCTTTCCCCACCTCCCAAAAAGGTAATTTAGTTACATCTTAGTCACCCTTGAAAGGCTCTTTCCAGTTGGGTTGGCCTCTGCCTTAGACACTCATGAGATCTGCCAAAACCAATTTAAGGGCAAATTTCCCCACCAGGTTCAGCTGCACTGGTTGTACCAAAAACATTGTAAGTAACCCCACAACTTTCATCTTAAACTCTTCTCTCAACCTTGTAAAATAATTAGCAGTAAACAGACCTGATAATGTGTTATAATTAAGAACACGTTCTTGTTCTCAGAGTTATTCATGCATCAAAAAGATGCCACAAGAATGGCCAAAATATTAATAGCAACTTCTACACTTTGGAAATCTACATTTGGTTTAAACGATTTCCCAGTGGTTGTTTACTTATGAATTAAGGCACATTTTACTAACAAGTTTCAATAATGTTACAAAAACATCTTTCTCCACTAAGACACATGCAGTGATCCTAACTTGAGGTAGACAATGAAAAGCCCAATTTTTTTCTTAACTGTCATGAGTCTTTCATTCCTTTTGTGACATCGATTAGGCATCAGCCCATTTTTCAAGCTGCTGTTAGCTACCAGCTCCTGGTTGGGTTTCCAAGCACAGTATTTTGGCCACGATAAAATCAGGGACCTGGGCAGTCATGTCAGAATGACAAAGAGTACTGACACTCCCTGCCAAGGGAGACAAACCATTCCCAACCTTGACCAAAGGTTCAAAGCAACAATTCTGAAACAAAATTTACAATGTTTTTCTCTTCAGTTTTTTGCTGCAATTCTCTGTTGCTCTATTAAAAGACCACAGCAGTGAAAGACAAGGCCTTATGGCCAAACCCATGGCTTCAGCCACTTGAGGTCTATTGAAACCTTCTGTTCCTCAAGTGTGAGACTGAAATCCAACACATACAACACCCACGCATAAGACACCAACACACTGACCAAGTTTTCCAGAGTGAAATCTGAGGCTTCAACTTAAAAACTGAGGTGACCTCCCCTGGAAATGGAATTGCCTCCAACAGAGGGAGCTGAATGGACAGAATGAGGCTGTGAACAAACCAAACCTCAAGGTCTACGTCTCAAAGTTCATTAAAGCAAGGTTTTAGTGTCAAAGACACATCCCTGGTAACTTTGACACCGGAGGAAAGAGCAGACGTGTCCTTTCTGGACAGCAAAGTCCATCATG
>NW_020911996.1:482-1266 GCF_003984885.1 Neopelma chrysocephalum | reverse complement strand
AAGAGCTGCTCGACGTGTGTGAGGATGAACTCGACGACGATGGACTGGACCCGCACCTCCAGGAACGCGGCCGTGCCGTTCAACCCCACCGCCTCCAGGTCCCGAGAGCTGCGGGGGCACGGGGGGGCACCTCGGGGTCAGGGGGGGCCCCCGGGGTCACCTCGGGGCGGGGGGGGCAGGGGGGGACGCAGGGGGACACCCGAGGTGACCTCAAGGTGGAGGGCAGGCACTCGGGGTCACCTCTGGGTGCCAGCCCGGCTCCCCCCGTGTCCCCCCCACCCCGAGGTGACCCCCGTGTCCCCCCATGCCCCCATCGCCCCGAGGTGACCCCGAGTGAACCCCCACCTCCCCCTGTGTCCCCCCCACCCCGAGGTGACCCCGGGTGCCCCCCCTGACCCCGAGGTGCCCCCCCGTGCCCCCGCAGCTCTCGGGACCTGGAGGCGGTGGGGTTGAACGGCACGGCCGCGTTCCTGGAGGTGCGGGTCCAGTCCATCGTCGTCGAGTTCATCCTCACACACGTCGAGCAGCTCTTCGGGGACGCCCCCCTGGCAGGTACCCCCTAAACCCACCCAGGGACACCCCGGACCCACCCAGGGACCCCTCAGACCTGCCCAGGGACCCCTCAGACCCAACCAGGGACACCCCAGACCCGCCCAGGGACACCCCGGACCCACCCAGGGACCCTGTGGTGACCCTGAGGGTCCCGAGGTGACACGGGGGGTCCTGAGGTGACCCTGGGGTGACATTGGGGGTCCTGTGGTGACCCTGAGGGTCCTGGGGTGAC
>NW_020911996.1:0-472 GCF_003984885.1 Neopelma chrysocephalum | reverse complement strand
GGGTGACATTGGGGGTCCTGTGGTGACCCTGAGGGTCCTGGGGTGACATTGGAGGTCCCGGGGTGACATTGGGGTTCTTGAGGTGACCCTGAGGGTCCTGGGGTGACACTGGGGGTCCTGAGGTGACATTGAGGCTCCTGGGGTGACCGTGGGGTGACATTGGGGGTCCCGTGGTGGCACTGAGGGTCCTGAGATGACACGGGGGGTTCTGGGGTGATCCTGAGGGTCCTGAGGTGACCCTGAGGGTCCTGGGGTGACATTGGAGGTCCTGAGGTGACATTGGGGGTCTTGAGGTGACCCTGAGGGTCCTGGGGTGACACTGGGGGTCCTGTGGTGACACAGGGGGTCCTGAGGTGACATTGGGGGTCCCGGGTTGACATTGGGGGTCCTGGGGTGACATTGGGGGTCCTGGGGTGACCCTGAGGGTCCTGAGGTGACACTGGGGGTCCTGAGGTCACCCTGAGGGTCCCGT
>NW_020911995.1:221-2396 GCF_003984885.1 Neopelma chrysocephalum | reverse complement strand
TGTGGCCAGGCCCTGGATGCCCAGCAGGGTCCTGGCAGGGGTGTAAAACCCTAATCCCACCAGGTAACCCTGGGACCAGGACACTGGGGTGACACTGGAGAGTCACTGGGTGACACTGGGGGGTCACTGGTCCATACTGGTCTGTACTGGTGGATACTGGAGCACTCACCAGGGCGGTGGCCAGGCGCAGGATGGCCAGCAGGGTCCTGGCAGAGGTGTAGAGGCCGTCCCTGGTGCTCAGGGCCTCCCTCCTCATCTCCACGTAGGCGGCCGTGATGAAGTCGCCCAAGGCCTCGGGCACCCGCGGCTCCCGACGCTTGCACATGGCCAGGTAACGTCTGGGGGAGAAAAAGGGGGAAAAGGGGGGTCAGGGGCACCCCAAAAAATACCCCTGGGGTGGAAAAATCCACCCAGGAACAGCCCAGAACCAGCCGGAAAAACCTTGGCACAAAAAAACCCCAAATCGGCCCAAAAATCTCCTTAAATCACCCCAAAACCCACTCAGAAAATACAGAAAAAATCTCCTCAAGAACATCCCAAAAAACTCCCCAAAACCACCCAGAAAATCTGCTCAAAACACCCCAAAAATATCCTCAAAAACATCCCCAAAAAAATCTCCTCAAAACACCCCAAAAATCAGCTCAAACCACCCCAAAACCACCCAGAAAATCTCCTCAAAAACACCCCTAAAATGTCCTCAAAAACACCCAGAAAATCTGCTCAAAACACCCCAAAAATCAGCACAAAAACATCCCCAAAAAAATCTCCTCAAAACACCCCAAAAATCTGCTCAAAAACACCCCAAAAATCTCCTCAAAAACATCCCAAAAAACACCCAGAAAATCTGCTCAAAAACACCCCAAAAAATCTGCTCAAAAACAACCCAAAACCACCCCCAAAAATACAGAAAATCTGCTGAAATACACCCCAAAAGATCTCCTCAAAACACCCCCAAAACACCCAGAAAATGTGCTCGAAACATCCTAAAATCTCCTCAAAAACTCCCCAAAAAATCTCCTCAAAACAGCCCGAAAACCACCCAGAAAATCTGCTCAAAACACCCCCAAAAATACAGAAAATCTCCTCAAAAACACCCCCAAAGTTCTCCTCAAAAACACTTTTTTGGGGTGATTTTGAAGATATTTTGGGGGTGATTTCGAGGGTATTTTTTGGGTGTTCAGAGACAACTTTGAGGCTATTTTTGGGGTGATTTTGAGGCTATTTTTGGGCCGATTTTGAGGAGATTTTTGGGGTGATTTTGAGGTTATTTTCGAGGTGATTTTGAGAGTATTTTTGGGGTGATTTTTTGGGTATTTTTGGGGTGATTTTTCGGGTATTTTTGGGGTGATTTTGAGAGTATTTTTGGGGTGATTTTTCGGGTATTTTTGGGGTGATTTTGAGGTTATTTTTGGGTTGATTTTGAGGGTATTTTTGGGGTTTCAGAGGCGGTTTTGAGGATATTTTTCGGGTGATTTTTCGGATATTTTTCAGGTGTTTTTGAGGCTATTTTTGGGGTGATTTCAGGCTATTTTTGGGGTGTTTTCAGGGTATTTTTGGGAGGTTTCACCCACCTCATGAGCTTCATGTCGAGGGGTTGTGCTGCGCTGGGGGGCTGCCGGCAGTGCTGGTGCACGTACGTCACGTGCTGGGCCAGTCTGGAAATGGGGGAAAAAGGGGGATTTTGGGGGTCCCAGAAATCCAGGAGACCCCCCCCCAAATTTGGGAGGGTCCTGGGGGGTCTCAGGCCCAGCCCCAGGGCACTGGTGGGGACTGGTTTGGACTGGGATGCTGTGGGATGTTGGGGAATGGGGGAATTTTGGGGGGTCCCACAAGGTCAGGAGACCCCCCAAAGTTCTCCAGGGGATCCCAAACCCCCTTCCATGGATCCCAAACCCCTCCCACGGATCCCAAACCCCATCCCATGGATCCCAAATGTTATCCCATGGATCCCAAACACTCTCTCATAGATCCCAAACCCTCACCTGAGGTCCCTGTCCCGTTGAGGCCGGTCCTGCAGCAGCCAGAGCAGCTCCCAAACCCCATCCCACGTGTCCCAAACCCCCTCCCATGGATCCCAAGCCCCATCCCACATGTCCCAAATGTCATCCCATGGATCCCAAACCCCTCTCATAGATCCCTGTCCCTCACCTGAGGTCCCTGTCCCTGTGTGGCCGG
>NW_020911995.1:0-211 GCF_003984885.1 Neopelma chrysocephalum | reverse complement strand
AGGTCCCTGTCCCGTTGAGGCCGGTCCTGCAGCAGCCAGAGCAGGTCAAACCTGGACAGCAGGGCCCAAACCCCCTCTAACAGATCCCTGTCCCTCACCTGAGGTCCCTGTCCCGTTGAGGCCGATCCTGCAGCAGCCAGAGCAGATCAAACCTGGACAGCAGTGCCGCTGGGAGCTGCAGGTTGTGCTCCAGGCTCCTGGCAGGGTCGTA
>NW_020911994.1:671-1293 GCF_003984885.1 Neopelma chrysocephalum | reverse complement strand
GGGGGGGGTGATGGCCCGGCGCTCCATCACTGACCCTGACCTGGGGACAAACGGGGACAATTGTCACCTCAGGGGTGGCACTGTCACCTCCCAGTGTCCCTAAGGACCCCCCAGTGTCCCTGATGTCCCCCCCAGTGTCCCCAGTGACCCCACAGGGGGTGATGGCCCCGCGCTCCATCACAGAGCCAGACCTGGGGACAACGGGGACATTGTCACCTCCCAGTGTCCGTAAGGACCCCCCCAGTGTCCCCAGTGTGTCCCAGTGTCCCTGATGTCCCCCCCACTGTCCCCAGTGTGTCCCAGTGTGTCCCAGTGTCCCCAGTGTGTCCCAATGTCCCTCATGTCCTCCCCAGTGTCCCCAGTGTGACCCCACAGGGGTGATGGCCCCGCGCTCCATCACTGACCCAGACCTGGGGACAACGGGGACATTGTCACCTCCCAGTGTCCCTGATGTCCTCCTCAGTGTGTCCCAGTGTCCCCAGTGTGTCCCAGTGTCCCCAGTGTGTCCCCAGTGTCCCCAGTGTGTCCCCAGTGTGTCCCAGTGTCCCCAGTGACCCCACAGGGGTGATGGCCCCGCGCTCCATCACTGACCCAGACCTGGGGACAACGGGGACACTGGGGA
>NW_020911994.1:0-571 GCF_003984885.1 Neopelma chrysocephalum | reverse complement strand
CCAGTGTCCCTGATGTCCCCCCCACTGTCCCCAGTGTGTCCCAGTGTGTCCCAGTGTCCCCAGTGTGTCCCAATGTCCCTCATGTCCTCCCCAGTGTCCCCAGTGTGACCCCACAGGGGTGATGGCCCCGCGCTCCATCACTGACCCAGACCTGGGGACAACGGGGACATTGTCACCTCCCTGGGTCCCCGATGTCCCTCCCAGTGTCCCCAGTGTGTCCCAGTGTCCCCAGTGTCCCCCAGTGACCCCAGTGTGTCCCAGTGTCCCTGATGTCCCCCCCAGTGTCCCCAGTGTGTCCCCAGTGTGTCCCAGTGTCCCTCATGTCCCTCCCAGTGCCCCTCCCAGTATCCCCAGTGTTTCAAATATCTCTTCCAGTGCCCTCCCAGTGTCCCACCCAGTATCCCCAGTGCCCCTCCCACTGTCCCCAGTGCCCTCCCAGTCTCCCCAGTGTCCACATATCCCCTTTTCCTGTGTCCCCAGTGCCCTCCCAGTATCCCCAGCGTTCCAAATCTTCCTCCCAGTTCGTCCCAGTGCTCCCAGTTACCTCATGAGGTGGCTGCGGGCGGGCTGC
>NW_020911993.1:116-390 GCF_003984885.1 Neopelma chrysocephalum | reverse complement strand
AATAACCATGGTAATATTGGGGGAATAGCCACATAAATATTGGGGGAGTAGCCACATAGATATTGAGGGAATAGCCACACAAATATTGGGGGAATAGTAATGTAAATACTGGGGGGATAGGCATGGAAATATTGGGGGGATAGCCACGTAAATATTGGGGGAACAGCCATGCAAATATTGGTGGAATAGACATGTAAATATTGGGGGAATAACCTCATAAATATTGGGGGGATATCCATGTAAATATTGGGGGGATATCCATGTAAATATTGGG
>NW_020911993.1:0-106 GCF_003984885.1 Neopelma chrysocephalum | reverse complement strand
GGGGATATCCATGTAAATATTGGGGGGATATCCATGTAAATATTGGGTGAATAGCCACATAAATATTGGGGGAATAGCCACGTAAATATTGGGGGGATAGCTACAT
>NW_020911992.1:757-3537 GCF_003984885.1 Neopelma chrysocephalum | reverse complement strand
AGCAAAGGTTTAAAAAGCAAAGGTTTAAAAAGCAAAGGTGCAAAATTCAAATCCCAATTTCAGCTGGTCAGAATGTTATATATATATATATAAGGTTAAACCTCCTGAGCTCAGGGCAGGGCTGAAATCCATCGTTTCCTCACTAAAACAGAGGAACTTCCATCAGTTTTTTGCTGTTTTCCACCCCCAGTGCAGCTCCTGGGACTCGTTCCAAGGATGATTTCTTGGAGGGTGATGGATGTGCAGAGCAGAACAGCCCTTTGCTGGGCAGGAGAACCTGATGGCCTCGAGCTCAGGGGCTGCACTGAGGGTTCCTCACCTTCTCCGAGCCAGGAGGGAGGGTTTGGGCAGCCCTGAGGGGGAGCTGGAGGCATCAAGTGCATTTATTTCAAAGAGAGACTTTTCCCCCTCCTCTTGGAAGTTTGTAGATTAAATAATCAGACAGATTCTCATTAATGTGGGGCCATTATTATTATTATTATTATTATTATTATTATTATTATTACAATCATCATCATTAATTTCTATTATATTTTATCTTATATTTTATCTTATTTTTATCTTATATTTTATATTATTATATAGAATTGATAATCTATTTTATATATTATATATTTATATATTTATTATTATATAGTATATATGCATTATATATTTATTTTATATATAAAATAAATATATAATGAATATATTTATTATATATAAACATAATATTATTTATTGTATATTATACTATTAATGATATGATAAAATATATAATTATTTTATATATTATATCATATATATTTATATTTGATAGTATTTTTGGTCAAACCTGTCTGTGATTCGGCTTTGTCATTCCCTGTTTACCCCTGGGAGCATTAGGAGGGGAATTTGGTGTGAAGCCTCTTGTTCCAATCCTCCCTCTGCACCTCTGGTGTGATGAGACCAAAGCTGGTGTTAAAATAACCCCATTTTTGAACCCAGGGTTGGATTTTGCTTGTCCCTTCTGCTTTAGCCACAGCCTGGACTCAAAGCTCTGTTTTCCACACTCTTAATTCCCATTCTTGGCTGGATGTACAGCTCAGGTCTGACCAGAGCATGTTTTACCCCCTTTATTCCCACTGGGAACTCTTGCAGGCACTAAACGTGGCAGGAATGTTGGGGGGAAAAGAAAAACTTAATCAGGTTGTATTTTAAACCTCTCTGAGAACACAAACCCTGTTTGCTGACTCCAGTGGAGGAACAGACAACCAGAGCTGTAAATCCAGACCCTGCACTGTAATAATTCAAAATTTGGGAGACAGAAAAAGTGGGATTCGCTGCTTTGGGCAGGATTTTGGAGCTCCTGGGGCTTTGTGCTGGGTTTGCTCCCTGTAAGGTGAGGGGGCAGGTTCCAGGAGTGAAGTCACTCCCCTGGGAGCAGAATCTGTGCCCTCAGACTGCCCTGAACTCTCTTTGCCATGGCAAAAGGCACAAAGAGCAGGACAAATCAGTGCAGAAGCACCTTCTGGCTGCTCCTCTCCCAGTGCCTGGGTAGCCCAGACCTGCCCTCAGGTTCCTTCATCCCGTGCCAAAGCCCAGAGTGGAAATGTGTGCACAGCCCCCAGTGTTTTCCTAAGCCTTTGCAGGATGCCAGAAGCCCTGAAATCAAAGGGTTTAATGTGTGTTCCCAAAGCTGTGAGCAGGGAATGCCATCCCTGCTTTTCCAAACAGTACATTCAGTCCCTCTGGGTTATCCCAGCTCAGCCCAGACCCACCTGTGACTCCCTTCCTGGGCTCGTCCAGCAATTTGAAGACCACAGTGACTGAGTCCCCACCTTAATACATTTCTTAAATAAACGCACCAGAGGTATTTTATTGAACATATTCCCCCCAAAACATCCTTAGCAAAATATTTGTCGTCCGCCCTCTTCCTCCGCGTGCACCCACACGGGCTTCAAATAGGCCAGACTCTAAATATATCGAATTTCTGCAGCTTTTTAGAGGTTCACAAATAGATCTGGTACCTGAGAGCAGCCCAGGGCTTTGGCCAGACAGTGGGCAGACGAGGTCTGGCTGAACACCCCGGGCTGTGCTGCTATTTCTGTCCTTCCTTTCCCTTCTGGGTGGATGTGGAGCATGAAAAACTCTCAATTCCAAGCCCAGGGGCTCCAAGGCTCTGGTTCTACCAGGTTAGGAGTGGGTTGAACCACCTCTGGGAGTGTCCAAGGCCAAGCTGGAGCAACCTGGGCTGGTGGAAGGTGTCCCTGCCCATGGCAAGGAGTGGAACTGGATGAGCTTTAAGGTAAATCCTCCTCTTATCCAGCTTTTTGCCGTGGAAATCAGTGGAATCTCTCTTCACGCCACCACCTCAGCCCTGGGCTCTGCGTCCTCCAACTCCCAGAAATGTTTGACTGTAAAAGCTTTGTTTGCCTGTTTGTTATGACAACAACAAACAAACACTGCATTTCTTTCAGTGAGAGGGGATTTCTTTCCCCTCGGTGTAAATGTTTACTTCTCTAAACATAAACCCCAGTGCAACGGTGACTTCTGCTGCCCGGAAGGGTCTTTAGCACCTTTTTGCTCCTGATAAATGTTAATTAAGCTGGTTTTGGGGACAATCCTTAACACCTCTTTACTCCAGACAAATGTTAATTAAGCTGGTTTGGGGGACAATCCTTAGCACCTCTTTACTCCAGATAAATGTTAGTTAAGCTGGTTTTAGGGACAATCCTTAGCACCTCTTTACTCCACACAAATGTTAATTAAGTTGGTTTTGGGGACAATCCTTAGCACCTCTTTGCTCCAGATAAATGTTA
>NW_020911992.1:0-747 GCF_003984885.1 Neopelma chrysocephalum | reverse complement strand
GGTTTTGGGGACAATCCTTAGCACCTCTTTGCTCCAGATAAATGTTAGTTAAGCTGGTTTGGGGGACAATCCTTAGCACCTCTTTACTCCAGATAAATGTTACTTAAGCTGGTTTTAGGGACAATCCTTAGCACCTCTTTCTTCCAGACAAATGTTAATTAGGGTGGTTTTGGGGACAATCCTTAGCACCTCTTTACTCCAGGCAAATGTTAATTAAGCTGATTTTGGGGACAATCTACCGTGTTTTAGTGTTGTAATTTCAAAACTAATGTGATAATTTGTACCTGAGTCCCTCAGGGGTTGCTTTGTGATGCGTTTTGCACCTCAGGGGGCTGTGAACGGGGACTCAGACGAGGGTTTGGCTTGGAAGGGACCATTTCTCTGTTATGGTATTTCACTTATCCCAAGGCCAGGGTGTGATGGTTGAGTTGACAAGGTGGTGGTTGGCCAAAGGTTGGATTTGATGATGCTGGAGCTCTTTCCCAACCTGATTGATTCCGTGTTTCTGACCTTCTTGGAGGTCTTTTCCAACCAGTTGATTCTATGATTCTTCTGTCCTGGCCTGTGGTAATCAGGTGATGAATCTGCCCAGTTTAGTGTCTGCTCCAGATTGTCCTTGAAGCAGAATGGAATTCTTTCCCTGGACTCAGCGCTGGTGAGGCCACCCCTGGAGTGCTGTGTCCAGTTCTGGGCCCTCAGTTCAGGAAGGACATTGAGGTCCTGGAGCAGGTCCAGAGGAGAGCAACA
>NW_020911991.1:598-926 GCF_003984885.1 Neopelma chrysocephalum | reverse complement strand
ACTGGGGTTGGCTCATACTGGGGGTTACTGGTACATGGTGATGCTGTAACTGGGAGTTACTGGTGCCCAGTGATGCTGTTACTGGGAGTTACTGGTGCCCAGTGATGCTGTTACTGGGAGTTACTGGTGCCCAGTGATGCTGTTACTGGGAGTTACTGGTGCCCAGTGATGCTGTTACTGGGAGTTACCGGTGCCCAGTGATGCTGTTACTGGTGGATACTGGTGCCAGGAGATGGTGTAACTGGGGGATACTGGTGTCAGGGGATGCTGTAACTGGGAGTTACTGGTGCCCAGTGATGCTGGAACTGGGAGTTACTGGGATGTGGTG
>NW_020911991.1:0-588 GCF_003984885.1 Neopelma chrysocephalum | reverse complement strand
TGGGAGTTACTGGGATGTGGTGATGCTGTTACTGGTGGATCCCAGTACTTGGTGATGCTGGAACTGGGGGATACTGGTGCCAGGGGACGGTGTAACTGGGAGCTACTGGCATGTGGTGATGCTGGAACTGGTGGATCCCAGTACATGGTGATGCTGTAACTGGGGGATACTGGTGCCAGGGGACGGTGTAACTGGGGGATACTGGTGCCGGGGGACGGTGTAACTGGGGGATACTGGTACCAGGGGATGGTGTAACTGGGAGCTACTGGGATGTGGTGATGCTGTT
Source organism: Neopelma chrysocephalum (assembly GCF_003984885.1). NCBI lineage: Eukaryota > Metazoa > Chordata > Aves > Passeriformes > Pipridae > Neopelma > Neopelma chrysocephalum. The sequence goes on along the minus strand of NW_020911991.1, from coordinate 302 downwards.
ACTGGTGGATCCTAGTACGTGGTGATGCTGTAACTGGGGGATACTGGTGTCAGGGGATGCTGTAACTGGGGGATACTGGGATGTGGTGGTGCTGTAACTGGGGGATACTGGTGCCCAGTGATGCTGTAACTGGGAGTTACTGGGATGTGGTGATGCTGTAAATGGGAGTTACTGGTGCCAGGGGACGGTGTAACTGGGGGATACTGGTGCTGGGGGACGGTGTAACTGGGAGTTACTGGGACGTGCTGACTCTGGGGCAACAGGTCTACCCATTCAATGGATGCTGGGTGGGGGGAGCACCC
>NW_020911990.1:368-624 GCF_003984885.1 Neopelma chrysocephalum | reverse complement strand
CTATCCCATGGGACAGGTACCCTCAGGTGCCTCTTACCCATCACCATCCCATGGGAGAGGTACCCTCAGGTACCTCCTTCCCATCACCATCCCATGGGACAGGTACCTTCAGGTACCTCCTGGACCTCACTATTCTATGGGACAGGTACCCTCAGGTACCTCCTACAAATCACCCTCCCCATGGGACAGGTACCCTCAGGTACCTCCTGGACCTCACTATCCCATGGGACAGGTACCCTCAGGTATCTCCCACCCA
>NW_020911990.1:0-358 GCF_003984885.1 Neopelma chrysocephalum | reverse complement strand
TCCCATGGGACAGGTACCCTCAGGTATCTCCCACCCATCACCATCCCCATGGGACAGATACCTTCAGGTACCTCCTGGACCTCACCATCCCATGGGACAGGTACCCTCAGGTACCTCCTGCACATCACCATCCCATGGGACAGGCACCCTCAGGTACCTCCTACCCATCACCACCCCTGTGGGACAGGTACCTTCAGGTACCTCCTGGACCTCACTATCCCATGGGACAGGTAGCCTCAGGTACCTCCTACACCTCTCTATCCCATGGGACAGGTACCCTCAGGTCCCTCCCACCCCTCCCTGGGCCAGGCACCTTCAGGTAGCCCTGCAGAGCCTTGACTTGCTTCTGGGCCTCGTT
>NW_020911989.1:239-697 GCF_003984885.1 Neopelma chrysocephalum | reverse complement strand
ATGAGCCGCTGGCGTGGGGATTAGGGGGGTCCCAGCACCTCCAGACTGGGGGGCTGGGGTTGCAGAGCCCCTCTGCGGGGGCAGGGAGGAGATTGGGGTGCAGGACACGGGTGCAGCTGAGCTCTGTGTCCCCATCCCTGTGGGACAGCCCCTGGGGCCCAGGAACTTGCTGGGGTCACACTGGGGACACCCCCTCCTTGCTGGGGTCACACAGGGGACACCCAGCCTGCTGAGGTCACACTGGGGACACCCCACTTGTTTGGGGCACGCTGGGGACACCCACCCTGCTGAGGTCACACTGGGGACACCCTCCTTGTTTGGGTCACACTGGGGACATCCACCCTGCTGAGGTCACACTGGGGACACCCAGCCTGCTGAGGTCACAGTGGGGACACCCCTCTTGTTGGGGGCACACTAGGGACATCCCCCTTTTTGGGGGCACACTGGGGACACCCCCC
>NW_020911989.1:0-139 GCF_003984885.1 Neopelma chrysocephalum | reverse complement strand
GGGGGCACACTGGGGACACCCCCCTTGTTGGGGGCACACTGGGGACACCCTTCTTGTTGGGGGCACACTGGGGACACCCCCCTTTTTGGGGGCACACTGGGGACACCCCCCTTGTTGGGGGCACACTGGGGACATCCAC
>NW_020911988.1:545-1249 GCF_003984885.1 Neopelma chrysocephalum | reverse complement strand
GTTTATGATTAGGAGGGTCCCAGTTTGGGATTGGGAGGGTCCCAGTTTGGGTGGGGAGGGGTCCCAGTCTGGGATTGGGAGGGTCCCAGTTTGGGTGGGGAGGGGGCCTGGGCTCCAGTTTGGGACTGGGAGGGTCCCAGTTTGGGTGGGGAGGGTCCCAGTTTGGGATTGGGAAGGCCCCAGTTTGGGTGGAGAGGGTCCCAGTCTGGGATTGGGAGGGTCCCAATTTGGGATTGGGGAAGGTCCCAGTCTGGGATTGGGGAAGGTTCCCAGTTTGGGACTGGGAGGGTCCCAGTTTGGGATTGGGGAAGGTCCCAGTTTGGGATTGGGAGGGTCCCAGTTTGGGACTGGGATGATCCCAGTTGGGGTGGGGAGAGTCCCAGTTTGGTACTGGGCTGGTCCCAGTTGTTCCCAGTTGTACCTGCTCCGTTGGGAGCTCCGGGTTGGTCCCTTCCCATCGTTCCTGGGGGTCGGTGCCGGAGGCTCCGGGATCCGGATCCGGGGGCTCCGCCTTGGAATTCCCACTCTGGGCATTCCCAGTCTCGGAATTCCCACTCTGGGCGTTCCCAGTCTCCCCATTCCCAGTTTCACCATTCCCAGTTTCCCCATTCCCTCTCTCCCCATTCCCACTCTGGGCGTTCCCAGTCTTGGAATTCCCACTCTGGGCATTCCCAGTCTCCCCATTCCCACTCTGGGCATTCCCA
>NW_020911988.1:0-535 GCF_003984885.1 Neopelma chrysocephalum | reverse complement strand
CACTCTGGGCATTCCCAGTCTCCCCATTCCCACTCTGGGCATTCCCACTCTTGATATTCCCACGCTGGGCATTCCCAGTCTCCCCATTCCCTCTCTCCCCATTCCCACTCTCCCCATTCCCACTCTCACCATTCCCACTCTCACCATTCCCTCTCTCCCCATTCCCACTTTCCCCATTCCCACTCTCACCATTCCCATTCTCCTCATTCCCACTCTCGGAATTCCCACTCTGGGCATTCCCACTCTTCCCACTCTCCCCATTCCCACTCTTCCCACTCTCCCTATTCCCACTCTCCCCTTTCCCACTCTTGGAATTCCCACTCTCCCCATTCCCACTCTCATCATTCCCGCTCTCAGGAATTCCTGCTTTTGGTGATTCCAGCCCATCCTCTCCCGTTCCCTCTGGAATTCCCTGTTCCAGTGGCTCCAACTGCTCCTCTCCTGCCCCATCTGCCTCTGGAATTCCATGTTTTCCTGTTTCCAGCTCTTCTCCTGCTCCATCTGCCTCTGGAATTCCATGTTTTCCTGTTTCCAG
>NW_020911987.1:1030-2011 GCF_003984885.1 Neopelma chrysocephalum | reverse complement strand
TTAAAACATTTTCCCCTGCATTTAAATCATTTTCCCCTGCATTTAAATAATTTTGCTCTATATTTAAATAATTTTCCCTGCATTTGGAGCATTTTCCCCTGCTGATAAACCCTTTTCCCTGCAATTAGACCATTTTTCCTGGCATTTGAATATTTTTCCCCTGTATTTAAATAATTTTTCCCTGCAATTAGAGCATTTTTCCCTGCAGATAAAACCCTTTTCCCTTCATTTTTCCTGACGTTTAAATAATTTTCCCTTGCATTTAAATAATTTTTCCCTGTATTTAAATAATTTATCTCTGCATTTAAATCATTTTTCCCTGTATTTAAATGATTTATCCCTGCATTTAAATCATTTTCCCTGCAGTTGGAGCATTTTCCCCTGCAGATAAAACCCTTTTCCCTGCAATTAGACCATTTTTCCTGGTATTTAAATCACTTTTCCCAGCAATTAGATCATTTTTCCCTACATTTAAATAATTTTTCCTACATTTAAATATTTAAAATGTGCCTCCAACCCTCTCTTCCCGGATGCGCCGATCCCATGTCTCCGTTCCCGGGGGGATCTCTCCAGGTCTCTCCAGAGCTGGAATTTGATGACAGGGATGTTTTCCCCTCTCCTGCAGGTTCTTCGTGGTGGAGGATCACATCCTGCACACCACCCAGGGCTTGGTCAACAGGGCCTACCTGGATGAGCTGTGGGAAATGGCCTTGTCCAAAACCATCGCTGCCCTCCGGACACACTCGGTGAGTGGGAGCCTGGGATCCATCAGCCCTTAGAATCAGAGAATCAGAGAATCATAGAATCAGAATCATAGAATTGTAGAATCATAGAATCATGGAATCATGGAATCATAGAATCATAGAATCGTAGAATCATAGAATCAGAGAAGCAGAATAATAGAATTGTAGAATCATAGAATCATAGAATCAGAATCATAGAATCATAGGATCATGGAATCATGGAATCATGGAATCATAG
>NW_020911987.1:0-1020 GCF_003984885.1 Neopelma chrysocephalum | reverse complement strand
ATCATAGAATCATAGGATCATGGAATCATGGAATCATGGAATCATAGTCATAGAGTCATAGAGTCGTAGAATCGTAGAATCATAGAATCACAGAATCATAGAATCAGAATCATAGAACCATAGAATCATGGAATCATGGAATCATAGAATCATGGAATCACAGAATAATAGAATCACAGGATCATAGAATCATAGAACCATAGAATCATAGAGTCATAGAATCACAGAATCAGAATCATAGAATCATAGAATCACAAAATCACGGAATCACAGAATCGTGGAATCAGAGAATCACAGAATCACAGAATCATAGAACCATAGAATCATGGAATCACAGAATCATAGAATCAGAGAACCAGAGAACCAGAGAATCACAGAATCACGGAATCATGGAATCAGAGAATCATAGAATCGTAGAATCGTAGAATAATAGAATCATAGAGTCATAGAATCGTAGAATCGAAGAGTCATAGAATCACAGAATCAGAATCATAGAATTGTAGAATCATAGAATCATAGGATCATAGAATCGTAGAATCATGGAATCAGAATCATAGAATCAAAGAATCAGAATCATAGAATCATAGAATCCTAGGATCATGGAATCATGGAATTATAGAATCATAGAGTCATAGAGTCATAGAATTGTAGAATCATAGAATCAGAATCACAGAATCATAGAATCATAGAATCAGAATCATAGAACCGTAGAATCGTAGAATCGTAGAATCATAGAATCATGGAATCATAGAATCATGGAATCATAGAATCATAGAATCAGATGAGTTGGAAGGGACCTCTGAGATCATCCAGTCCAACCCTTGATCCAACCCCGCCGTGGTTCCCAGCCCATGGCACTGATGCCACATCCAGTCTCACCTTAAAAACCTCCAGGGATGGAGAATCCACCACTTCCCTGGGCAGCCCATTCCAATGGCTGAGCACCCTCTCTGGAAAGAAATTCTTTTTAATATCCAACCTAAACCTCCCCTGGCACAGCTGAAGACCCTGAGCCCTCTT
>NW_020911986.1:163-340 GCF_003984885.1 Neopelma chrysocephalum | reverse complement strand
TGAGCTGTGCCAGGAACAGGGGCAGCAGGTACCCCCCGTGTCCCCCAGGTGTGCCCAGGTGCCCCCAGGTGCGTCACCTCGTCCTTGAGCTGTGCCAGGAAGAGGGGTAGCAGGTGCCCCCTGTGACCCCATGTCCCCCAGGTGTCCCCCATGTCCCCCAGGTGTGTCCCAGGTGTG
>NW_020911986.1:0-153 GCF_003984885.1 Neopelma chrysocephalum | reverse complement strand
ATGTCCCCCAGGTGTCCCCCATGTCCCCCAGGTGTGTCCCAGGTGTGCCCAGGTGCCCCCAGGTGTGCCCAGGTGTGTCACCTCGTCCTTGAGCTGTGCCAGGAAGAGGGGCAGCAGGTGCTCCACCGTGTTGTCCTTGCCCAGGATGGGGGA
>NW_020911985.1:346-4789 GCF_003984885.1 Neopelma chrysocephalum | reverse complement strand
ACTTTCCAAGTGGGTGATAGTATTTGTCTGGTCCACTGTGGTGACATCAGCAATCTGGGCAATCAATTCAGCTTTGTTATGTCCAGCAGCTGTTTGTGAGCCAGTGTCAGCACCGAGGTAACTCACTGGCAGCTGCCACTGCCCATTAGGTTCATGGACAGGCCCCCTTCCCCCCGAGGATGGTTTATCAATCTATCTATCTATCTATCTATCTGTAGGGTTTAGTTTGGAACAATTTTGTCTCCATGTAAAGTAGGTTTGGGGCAGTTTTGGCTCCTGTCTATAGTGATATAAAAACACAAACATAACACTTCCCCTCTCTGGCTCCAAGCCCAGCCTGTCCCCTCCAGGGGTGGGTGTTCCCCCCTCTGCCCCAGGCAGTTCCATTGCCCTTGGGCAGCAAAGCCCCCACTGCTTCTGCAACTGGAGAGTGTTGGAGCCATGGACCATTAACATTCCAGTCTCTCCCAGCTCTGCGTCTGAAAAGTCAATAGGGATCAATCTGTCACCTCAAAGTGGATAAATCCCACTGAAAATGGCTCGATCCCACTGAAAATGGCTCAATTCCATTCCAAAATTCCTGTGTTTCTTATTTTCCCTATGTAATTCTGGGGCAGCCAGCGCCACCCCTCAGCTCTCTGCAGGCTGAGGCTTGGCCTTGCACTTTTGCCTTTGCTGGATTTCTTCATCAAATATTTCCCTTTCCCTGAAAAGAAAAATATGGAAGGATTTCGATAATCTGGACATCTTTAGACCATCTGGACAAATGACAGTTTGCAGTGTTGGAACAGCTCAGCCAGAACGTTTTCCATGTTTGATCATTTTTTCCCATCCCTCCCAGGAGGGAGGACACTGAACTCTTCCACAGAAACAGAAAACTGGTAACAAAAATTCAGAGAATACTGAAAACGAAAAATACCTTTTGCTCACAGGTGGTCCTTTCACGTCCTTCTCTTCTGCCTTCCTGCCATCCATGTTATCCATGGCAGCAGTTGCCTAGATGATGGCCCAAAAAAGCTTTTTAATTCATTTATAATCATTCCAGAAAACTGAATCACAGCTGGGGTGTGGGAGACCAAACAGGTGTTCAGGCTAAAGAACCAGAGGCAGCTCCCCAGAGAGAGGCCTCAGAGATAGTGATGGAATCCATCAGACGGCCTTGGGCACTGTGAGAGGGAGAGAAGAGGCTGCAAACTTCAGGGGAAGGACACCTGCAGTGAACACCTGCTACCAAAGTTAAAAATGAGAAGGAAAAGACTGTTTTAGTTCACCCCACTTATGAAATATGAATTAATTTATAATTAAGAATGACAATGTGTTGTTAGAAAAATTTGAATAGTGTGGATAAGTTAGAAAAAGTGTGTGACAGTATGTTAAATAGGTCCATGCATGCCTCCTTCCCTGTAGCCTAAAAATTCCTGTACTAGGTGGGATAAAAATGCTTTAATGTAAACACTGCATGCCTTTTCTGCCATTTCAGGGTGGATGAGGAGGACGGAAGAATAAAACTTCTATTTTTAGTGACACAGTCAGATTGTCTTTATTAACAGCCAACAACAGTAAAAGAGTTTAAAACTGTGTCAGGACAGATTTTAGGCATCGGCAGTTCTCCACAATTCCTTTAGTTCCAAGAGGCTCTGCAGTGTCACAATTGGCCCTTGACTCCATGAGGTTCCAAAAAGTCCCAGGGTTCCTTTGGCTCCATGAGGCTCTGCAGTGTCACAGTGGCCTCTTGATCCTGTGAGGTTCCATAGTATCCCAGGATTCATTTTTTCCATGAAGCCGTGGACTTTTACTATGGATCCCTGATTCCATGCAGCCATACTGTGTCACAATGGCACCTTGGCTCCATGAGATCCTACAGTGTCCCAGGTTTCCTTCTGGAGCATGAGACCCTGCAGTGTCACAGGTGCCCCTTGATTCCATGATATTCCACAGGGTTCCTCTGATTCCATGAGGTACCACAGTGTCACAAAGGCCCCTTGATTCCATGAGGTTCTACAGTGTCACAATGATCTCTTTGGCTCCAGAAGGCCCCACATGTCACAAAGGTCCCTTGATTCCATGAGGTTCCACAGTGTCACAGGGGTCCCTTTACCTCCATGTGGGTCTTTGACATCCCATGACCTCACGGCTCTTTAGGAGCCCTGAGAACTTCAACAGGGGGAAGTGCCGGATTCTGCCCTGGGATGGGGCAACCCCAGATGGACGGACAGACTGGGAAGGAGAGGCTGGAAAGCAGTGCCGGGAAAGGGCCCTGGGGGTGCTGGTGGGTGGCCAGTTGGCCCTGAGTCAGCAGTGTCCTGGCAGCCAGGAGGGCCAAGCCTGTCCTGGGGGCATCAGGCCCAGCATGCCCGGCCGGGCCAGGGAGGGGATTGTCCCGCTCTGCTCTGCCCTGGGGCGGCCTCACCTGCACCCTTGGGGCAGTTTGGGGGGACACAATGGAAGGGAGAGATTGAGCCATTAGAGAGTGTCCAAAGGAGGGCAAGGAAGTTGGGGAAGGGCCTTTGGGGGGAAGCCGTGTGAGGACACTGAGGGCACTTGGTGTGTTCAGCTGGAGAAGAGGAGACTGAGGGGAGACCTCACTGCAGGTACAACTTCCTGGGGAGGGCCAGAGGAGGGGCAGGCCCTGAGCTCTGCTCTGTGGGGACCAGGGACAAGAGTAAGGGAATGGCCTGAAGTTGTGTCAGGGGATGTTTAGATTGGATCTTAGATTGTTCCCCCAGAGGGTGGTTGGGCACTGACCAGGCTCCCCAGGGCAGTGGGCACAGCACCAAGGCTGCCAGAGCTCAAGAAGTGTTTGGATGATCCTCTCAGGCTCATGGTGTGACTCTTGGGGATGGTCCTGTGCAGGGCTAAGGGTTGGACTGGATGATCCTTGTGGGTCCCTTCCAACTCAGCATATTTTGTGATTCTCTGATTATCAACCCTGTGTTCAGCACAAAGCCAAAACACAGCCCTGCACTGGCCACGGGTAAGAAATTTAACTGTACTCCCCCTGAAACCAGCACACCCTTTATGGGCTTTCACAGAAACATCCCACAGTCCATTTTCCACCTGGAACCAGTGACTCTGAATTCCTGCTTCCCCAGCCCCCAGGGATGGTCTCCTTCTCTGCTTATTCCCTCCATGGTCTCTTTTCAGTGATGGCCTCAGTGGGGCTTGCTGACATCCTCAGCAACTTGGAGATTTCCTGATGAATTTTACTAAGAAGATTACAATAAATACAATGATACAGAGAAAACTGGTTTTAACCCACAAAAATGGCTGTACAACCCAGCACCCTGGGACAAGAACAGAACAGTGCTGAGCATCACGTGGCCCCCCAGGGTGCAAAGTAAAAGGAAAGGAAAACCTGTTGGTCCAGATGATGGTGGTAGTTCTGTTGAGGTAGTGATTGCACTCCTGTCAGGAGTGGCAGTGGCAGTCCTGTTGGAGTTCTGGTCCTCCTCTCCATCCCACGAGTGGTACCAGAAGTCCCCAAACCTCAAGAGTATATGTGCTGAGGTTCAGGTGGGGATGTGCAGCACTTCCCCCAGGGCAGGGAGTTTCCCAATGGGCGATTTAACTCTGTGGGTCACAGGGTATTTTTGGAATGTTTGATGATCTGGGTGTTGCAGCTGCCTGTTCTGCCAGTCCAAGACGACCCATTGTCAGAGATGACCCCTCAGGCTGGGTGTGAAGGTGCTAATGCCTCCCCGGAGGGGAGTTATCACAGCTGAGTCACGTGTGTGAAGACAAAGGAACAGTTCTTGCACAGTTCTTTCACACCCAGCTTGTAGCCTGAGGTGTCAGGTGGGCCCTGGGCAGCTGCTGCAAAGGATCCATTCTCAAGAGTCCATCAGAAATGGCACAGAGGATGTAGAATACACAGTTTTGGTTGCACCCACCCAGTGATAAACTGGGCCGGCCTGTGCAACTAGGACAGATTGCTAGGGTCGGTTACCATGGCAACCATCATACACTCCCATTGTCACGGTCAGTTACCATGGCAAACATCATACATTCCCATTGACACAGTAAGTTACCATGCAAAAATCATACATTCCCATTGCTATGGTCGGTTACCATGGCAACCATCTCACATTCCCATTGCTATGGTCTGTAACCATGGCAACCATAATACATTCCCATCACTATGGTCGGATACCATGGAAACCACCATACTTTCCTATTGTTACTGTCAGTTACCATGGCAACCATCATACATTCTTTTTTCCACTGTCAGTTACCATAACAACCATCACATATTCCAAATACCATGGTCAGTTACCATGAAACTATCATACTTCCCACTGCTACAATCAGTTACCACGGTAACCAGCAAACAGACTCATTTCCGCAGTCAGTTACCATGGCAACCCTTACACATTTCCATTACTACGGTCAGTTACCATGGCAACCATAATACATTCCCATTGCTACGGTCAGTTACCATGGCAA
>NW_020911985.1:0-336 GCF_003984885.1 Neopelma chrysocephalum | reverse complement strand
TGGCAACCATAATACATTCCCATTGCTACGGTCAGTTACCATGGCAAACATCATACTTACCACTGCTACAGTCGGTTACCATGGTAATCATCATACAGTCCCATTGCTATGGTCAGTTACCATGGTAACCATCACACATTCCAATTGTTATGATTGGTTGCCATGGCAACCATCATAAATTCCCATGGCTACGGTCAGTTACCATGGAAACCATCATACAGTGACGTTGCTACAGCCAGTTACCATGGCAAACATCATACATTCCCATTGCTACGGTTGGTTACCGTGGCAACCATCATACATTCCTATTGCTATGCTCATTTACCATGGCAACCA
>NW_020911984.1:1811-2223 GCF_003984885.1 Neopelma chrysocephalum | reverse complement strand
GCCAGGCCCTGGATGCCCAGCAGGGTCCTGGCAGGGGTGTAAACCCCCCATCCCACTCTGGGACCAGGACACTGAGGTGACACTGGGGAGTCACTGGGGGGTCACTGGTGCATACTGGGAGTCACTGGTGCATACTGGTGGATACTGGAGCACTCACCAGGGCGGTGGCCAGGCGCAGGATGGCCAGCAGGGTCCTGGCAGAGGTGTAGAGGCCGTCCCTGGTGCTCAGGGCCTCCCTCCTCATCTCCACGTAGGCGGCCGTGATGAAGTCGCCCAAGGCCTCGGGCACCCGCGGCTCCCGACGCTTGCACATGGCCAGGTAACGTCTGGGGGGGAAAATATCCTCAAAAACACCCCTAAAATGGCCTCAAAACCACCCAGAAAATCTGCTCAAAACACCCCAAAAATCAGC
>NW_020911984.1:0-1801 GCF_003984885.1 Neopelma chrysocephalum | reverse complement strand
CCCCAAAAACACCCAGAAAATCTGCTCAAAAACACCCCAAAAAATCTCCTCAAAACCACCCCAAAAACCTCCTCAAAACACCTCAAAAATCTGCTCAAAAACATCCCAAAAATCTCCTCAAAAACACCCCCAAAAAACTCCTCAAAACACCCCAAAAACACCCAGAAAATCTGCTCAAAAACACCCCAAAAAATCTCCTCAAAAACTCCCCAAAAAATCTCCTCAAAAACTCCCCAAAAAATCTCCTCAAAACAGCCCGAAAACCACCCAGAAAATCTGCTCAAAACACCCCCAAAAATACAGAAAATCTCCTCAAAAACAGCCCCAAAGTTCTCCTCAAAAACACTTTTTTGGGGTGATTTTGAAGATATTTTGGGGGTGATTTCGAGAAGTATTTTTTGGGTGTTCAGAGAGGATTTTGAAGATATTTTTGGGGTTATTTTGAGGGTGTTTTTTGGGTGTTCAGAGAATATTTTTGGGGTGATTTTGACGCTATTTTTGGGGGTGATTTCGAGGGTATTTTTTGGGTGTTCAGAGATGATTTTGAGAATATTTTTGGGGTGATTTTTCGGGTATTTTCGGGGCGATTTTGAGGCTATTTTTGGGCCGATTTTGAGGAAATTTTTGGGGTGATTTCGAGGCTATTTTTGGGGTGATTTTGAGGCTAATTTAGAGTGATTTTGAGGGTATTTTTTGGGGTGATTTCGAGGCTATTTTTGGGGTGATTTTGAGGGTACTTTTCAACTGTTTTTGAGGTGATTTTAGGGTATTTTTGGGGTGATTTTGAGGGTACTTTTCGACTGTTTTTGAGGAGATTTTTGGGGTGATTTTAGGGTATTTTCGGGGCAATTTCGAGGCTATTTTCAGGGCGATTTTGAGGGTATTTTTGGGGTGATTTTGAGGGTATTTTTGGGGTGTTTTCAGGGTATTTTTGGGGTGGTTTTAGGGTATTTTTGGGGTGTCTCACCCACCTCATGAGCTTCATGTCGAGGGGTTGTGCTGCGCTGGGGGGCTGCCGGCAGTGCTGGTGCACGTACGTCACGTGCTGGGCCAGTCTGGGGGGAAAAAAGGGAATTTTGGGGGTCCCAGAAATCCAGGAGACCCCCCCCAAATTTTGGGAGGGTCCTGGGGGGTCTCAGGCCCAGCCCCAGGGCACTGGTGGGCACTGGTTTGGACTGGGAGGCTGTGGGATGTTGGGGAATGGGGGAATTTTGGGGGGTCCCACAAGGTCAGGAGACCCCCCCAAAGTTCTCCTGAGGATTCCAAAGTTCTCCTGGGGATCCCAAACCCCTTCCCACATGTCTCAAATGTCATCCCATGGATCCCAAACCCCCTCCCATGGATCCCAGACCCCATCCCATGGATCCCAAACCCCCTCTCACAGATCCCAAATGCCATCCCATGTCTCTGTGTCCCTCACCTGAGGTCCCTGTCCCTGTGTGGCCGATCCTGCAGCAGCCAGAGCAGGTCCCAAACCCCATCCCATGGATCCCAAATCCCCTCTCACAGATCCCAAATGTCATCCCATGGATCCCAAACCCTCTCTCACAGATCCCAGTCCCTCACCTGAGGTCCCTGTCCCGTTGAGGCCGATCCTGCAGCAGCCAGAGCAGATCAAACCTGGACAGCAGGGCCCAAATCCCCTCTCACAGATCCCAAATGTCATCCCATGTCTCTGTGTCCCTCACCTGAGGTCCCTGTCCCGTTGAGGCCGATCCTGCAGCAGCCAGAGCAGGTCAAACCTGGACAGCAGCGCCGCTGGGAGCTGCAGGTTGTGCTCCAGGCTCCTGGCAGGGTCGTA
>NW_020911983.1:768-1352 GCF_003984885.1 Neopelma chrysocephalum | reverse complement strand
GTGACAGGGTGCATGCTGGAGGCAACTGGCATAAACTGGGAGTGACTAGGAGTGACTGGGATCATACTGATGGAAGCTGGAGCCATCCTGGGTCAAGTGGAAGTAACTGGGTGCAGTGGGTTTCTGTGGCTGGGTTTTGGTAGCTGGGGGGGCTACAGGGGTGGCTTCTGTTAGAAGCTGCCAGAAGCTTCCCCTGTCCCGTGGAGCCGTTGCCAGCCGGCTCCAGGACGGAATTCCTGCTGCTGGCCAAGGCCGAGCCAGTCAGGAGTGACAGTAACACCTCTGGGATAACATATTTAAGAAAAAGAAGGAATTCCAGCCAGGGAAGAGCGGAGAGAGAACATGGGAATAACAACGTGTAGACACCAAGGTCAGCGCAGAAGGAGGGGCAGGAGGTGTTCCAGGCACTGGAGCTGAGGCCCTGCAGCCCGTGGGGCAGAGCAGGGTGGGGCAGCTGTGCCCCTGCAGCCCCTGGGGGAGCATCGGAGTGCAGAGACCCCCCTGCAGCCCATGGGGGACCATCGGGGTGCAGAGACACCCCTGCAGCCCCTGGGGGAGCATCGGGGTGCAGAGACCCCCCTGCA
>NW_020911983.1:0-758 GCF_003984885.1 Neopelma chrysocephalum | reverse complement strand
CCCCTGCAGCCCCTGGGGGAGCATCGGGGTGCAGAGACCCCCCTGCAGCCCCTGGGGGAGCATCGGGGTGCAGAGACCCCCCTGCAGCCCATGGAGGCTCCCACGCTGGACCACGTGGATGCAGGAAGGAGGCTGTGACCCTGTGGCAGGCCCAGGATGGAGCAGGGTCCTGGCAGGGACCTGCAGCCCATGGAGAGGGAAGCCCAGGCTGGAGCACGCTTTTCATGGGCAGGACTCGTGGCCCCTGTGGGGGGACCCACGCCAATACAGCTCATCCGTGAAGGACTGACCCCATGGAGCAGTGATCCACGGGACAGCAGGTTGGGAAGAGCTGCTGCCCGAGGGATGGACTCACACCAGAGAGGTCCATCAAGGACTATCTCCTGTGGGAGGGACCCCATGGGAGCAGGGGAAGTACTCCAACTCCTCTCCCTGAGCAGCAGCAGAAACAACAACTGGGGGGCAGGAGGGAGAACATGGAAGGAAAGGTGGGGGAAGGTGTTTTTAAGACTTTTATTTCTCACTCTTTGGCTCTTATCCTGTTAATAATAAATATAAGTACTATCCTCACTTTGAGTCTGTTTTGCCCATGAAGGTGATCAGTCACTGACCTCTCCCAGCTCTTATCTCTACTCATGAATTCTTAGCTGTTTTTTTTCTCTCTCCTCTGCCCAGTTGCAGAGGGAGAGTGAGAGAGCAGCTTTAGTGGGTACCTGGTATCTGGCCAGGGCCAACTCACTACAAGAATATAAAAACAA
>NW_020911982.1:289-600 GCF_003984885.1 Neopelma chrysocephalum | reverse complement strand
TGTCCCCCCTCTCCCCACAATGTCACCCCCATCCCCACGCCCCCCCCAATGTCCCCATGTCCCCCCCATCCCCAGTGTCCCAGTTGTCCCCTCATCCCTCCATGTCCCCCGTGTCCCCTGTGTCCCCATGTCCCCCCCCCATCCCCAGTGTCCCCGTTGTCCCCACATCCCCCCATGTCCCCCCGTGTCCCCATGTCCCCCCCCCATCCTCAGTGTCCCCGTTGTCCCCGTGTCCCCCCCGTGTGCCCACCCTGATCCCGGCTGTCCGGCACTTCCTCACGGCCTGGGGGACGGTGGCCCGGGGGGGGGCG
>NW_020911982.1:0-189 GCF_003984885.1 Neopelma chrysocephalum | reverse complement strand
GACACTGGGGATGGGGGGGACATGGGGACATTGGGGGGGCGTGGGGATGGGGGTGACATTGTGGGGAGAGGGGGGACATGGGGGACACTGTGGACATGGGATGGGATTGGGGACGTGGGGACATGGGGGGGTGACATTGGGAGGGGGGTGACATTGTGGGGACAGAGGGACATGGGGACAACGGGGACA
>NW_020911981.1:259-3147 GCF_003984885.1 Neopelma chrysocephalum | reverse complement strand
GCCCCAAGGGTCACCACCCCCTGGGGGTTACCACTTTCTTAGTTTCAGGGGGAAAACCTGGTTCAAACCACTACAACACTCCACCCCCTGCTCCTGCAAAATCTAAACATATCGCAACAATTCTAATACTCTGCAATTAACATATACTCTTCTATAAATCCAAATATAATCAAAATCTCTCTACTATACATTAGCACAATTCTACTATGAACTTAACTCTATATTAAGCACTTACATTACTATAGCCTTACTTTATCACCAATGGTACAGCTTGTGGTTTGTCTGGAAACTTTCTTGTTATCTCAAGTATCTCTTATCTGATCGAAACCATCCTCTGCTACCATTTTTGTCATGGTTTTGAAAAGGCCCAAAATCCAATTCTGATTCCTAGCCCCCCTCCCACATCTCAACCCCATGTGAGATGGGTTTTCTAGACAAAAACACGAGACTCAATATGGGGGAAGGAATATATTACAAAGACTATACACATAAATAATAAATACTATAATACATTGCATACAATCTTAACTCTATATCTATCTCTACCATGACAGTAATATTTACAATGGGCCCAATCTCTTCTCCCTCCAAATAAAAGTCCAGGAGAGAAGAAGAAGAAAAGACCCCTTCCAGTCTCTGAGCAACAGGTCTCTCTCTAGGCAGCAGGCTTTCTTCTTCTCTTTCAGGTAGCAGAAGCAGTTGCTGGCTCTCTGCCAGCACACACGAGGGGGTCTTCTAAGCCTCTCTCGGCCCCCGTCTTCAAACAGGGGGGTCTTTCCATGGGCTGCGTAACCCCAGACACGGCCGCTACACCATGGTCATATCACGAAGCACCGGGGTCTTCGTGACGGTCTGGTATCCTCAGGGGAAATCAAGCCCCTGTGCAGAGCTCCCATGCTCTGACTCAAAGATGGCTGCCAGCTTCTCTGAAGCTGGAGCAGGGGGGGCCAAGATCACCCCACACACACACACATTCCTTCGGCCGTCCTGGCTTATCTCTCAGGAGGCCATGAGCTTCCTAGCTCCTCTCAGCAGTGCATATTGCACTTTAGGACTCTTCTCAGTCCACCACCCCCTCCTCTTTCTCAGAGGGGTCTCTAGTGAGTTTGGAGGTTTTGGTTTGTCCAGTTCTTACCCTCCGAAACTCTCTTCCTGCTGCTAGCTCGGGTCTCTTGTCTTGTTGCTGCTTTTCCTTCTCCTCAGACACCTCTGTGTCTGTCTTAGCTGCATACCGGCTTCTGCTGCTTCTTATCTGCTTGGCCTTCTGCCACTGCTCCGGTACGCTGCTGTCTCCGCTGCTGCTCCCAGCATCTCCCACTGCTCCTACCGGGGAGAAACTCCCCCAGCTTCTCAGCCACAGGCACTCAGTCCAGTCTGACACTGTTCTGAGTCCCTGCAGCCCCCCAACCAGGAGCTGGGGGGGGGCAGAGGCCCCCAAGGGGCCGGAGCCCCTTCTCCTCGTGGCCTCTACAACATGGCCACCTCTTCCTCTCACAACAAGTACCACTGCTTCTCTTCCGGTCTCCAGAGATATGTTTATATTTTGCAGGAGCACTGATTGGTCAAGCCCCAAGGGTCACCACCCCCTGGGGGTTACCACTTTCTTAGTTTCAAGGGGAAAACCTGGTTCAAACCACTACAGGGCCCCTCCCTGCTGTCCCTGTGGCACAGACCCCTTCCCTGAGCAGCTCCTCCCTGGGCTCCTTTCCCAGCCGAAGCAGAGCCTGTGCCCTCAGGCCCACGGGGGCTGTGCATTGCCCTGCAGCAGCCAGAGCCCAGGCAAGGACAAGGCCCTGATTTCCAGCTGTCTCTCTGTGTCCCTCCTCCCTTGGCAGCAGCATTGTGGCATTTCACTGCCATCCCCTGCTGCCTGGGCTCTCCTTGTTCTCACCACTGGGTTTTCTGAGCCAGTGTGGGGTTGTGGGGGGCAGATTCCTGTCCAGACACAAACCCTTTGGGTGCTGCTGTGGGGATGTGTCTGTGGCAGCCAAGTGCCCAAGTGCCCTCCAGGCACCTTCAGGGTATTCAGCTGTTTGCCTGGGTGTCCTGCAGGGCTGCAGGTGCCCTCCAGAAGGGCACAGCTCTGCCATAGTTTCTCTGCGTTGCACAGGATCCCCATGGAGAAAACTCCTCAGTGCTAAATCCATGGAAATGCTCTGGGCAGCCGTACTTGGGAGCTGCAATGATCCCTCTGTGTGGCAGTTTGGGAGGAGAAAAGAAGATCCTAATCAGGCATCCTAAGGAAAGGCAAGGATTCTGTCAATCTGCTCTTTGAACCATGATTCCTCTGCTCCCAGAAGTGCCTTGTTTCTTTTTTAAGGGAATTCTTAAGGCTGATCCCCCTCCAGCTCCAAGCTGCCAGCCAGGGGCAGCTGTGAACAGGAAAGATGCCAGCTCTTGTCTCTGCACCAAGAGACCACCCCTTTGCCTCTCAGGACTCACAAGATTTCACTTGGAGCACATTAGAAATGTCAGAGATTTCAACCATCCAAACTCCTCCTGGCAAGAGGAATTCGAACAAAATCAAGTCCCTCAAATCCCCTCCCTCTGTTCTGCCCTTGGGCAAACTGTGACCGGCAGTTCTGGAAACACTTCGATATATCACAAGTGCATTTAATTGGAGGTCACCCTGTGCTCCAAGTTGCCTCTCACTGCACAGCAAGAAGGATTCCTCGGGAGCCCATTCCAGGGTCCCTGCTCTCAGTGCCCCCTTCAGCCAGCAAACCCCAGAGCTCAAGGACAGGGATGCAGAGAGATCTTCGTGAAAAGAGGCCCTGAATGTTGAATTGCTATGAGACATGCAAGATGTTTTGCTGATTGAGTCTGGCCTAATTCAGTTCTACCTTTTTTCTCCTCAACAGAGAACAATAACCGGAGGCATCAAATGT
>NW_020911981.1:0-159 GCF_003984885.1 Neopelma chrysocephalum | reverse complement strand
GCTGCATCTGCACCACTGTCCCCAAAGCCATGGACAATTCCCTCTGGAACACCAGAACCATCTCCTACCACGGATGTGCTGCACAGGTTTTTCTCTACACAGTCTTTGTTAGAGCAGAGTTTTCCCTCCTCACCATCATGTGCTACGACCGCTACGTTG
>NW_020911980.1:1226-3176 GCF_003984885.1 Neopelma chrysocephalum | reverse complement strand
TTCCCCCCACTGCCCAGGAGGGACAGTCCCAGCAGCCTCATCCCCCCCATCCCCTGCCCGTCCCCCCAAGACTCACGAGGAGTTGTAGCTGCTGCCGTCCACCCACCGCAGCCCCTTGCCCCGTCTGCGCAGCCCGAGCCAGTAATCTGTGTTGCCATTGAGGCGGAAGACATGGTCCTGGGAGGGAGAGAGGAGGTGCTCCTGGGAGGGAGAGAGGAGCGGGCAGTGAGAGCTGCTCTGGGCCAGGAACCCCCCTCAGCCTCCCCTGTGCCGCCCACACCCTCAGAGCCCCTCGCTCACCATTTCCTCGTCACTGAGCACGGCCAGGGAGGCCCCGAGCTCGGAGCACCGATCCTGAGCCTGGTCCCAGGTCCCCTCATCCCTCGAGAGGTAGTAACAGGCCCCGTTGTACTCGACCCAGGGCAAGTCCTCAGGACAAGGCACCGAGCATGGACCCTTAGGTGTAACTGGTGGAATTTCTCCAGGACTAGGCACCAAGTATGGACCCTTAGGTGTATCTGGAATCTC
Source organism: Neopelma chrysocephalum (assembly GCF_003984885.1). Lineage (NCBI taxonomy): Eukaryota > Metazoa > Chordata > Aves > Passeriformes > Pipridae > Neopelma > Neopelma chrysocephalum. Next base: position 2,648 of record NW_020911980.1, on the reverse strand, counting down.
TCCATGACTTCCGACTGGAGAGAGAAAGGGGGAACGTCTGAGGATTCCCCTCCCCAGGGAGCCCAGCCCTGTGCCCAGAGCTGCCTCTGTGCTGAGGCAGCTGCTCCTTCCTTACCTGCCGACACAATCTTGTCCACCCCCAAAGCCACGTTCAGCACAAACGACACGAGGAACGCAGTCAGCCATGGGCGGGATCTGATCCAATTCCTTAGAGCTGGAAAGAGCCACTGGCCTTGAGGACGGGGCTGTCCTGAGCAGGCCCAGCCCTCACATCCCAACACCAGAGCAGCCAGAAGTGTCGGCACCAGCCACTGACGGGGCCCAGAGGCCTCTTGCAGGCACCTGGAGCAGCTTCACACTTGCCAGCCCCGTTCTGGTGGGGTGACACTGTCCCCTCCCTACAGGACACAGGTGACCCTGCACTCACCCTGACATTTTCCCAGGATGGTTTTGTGTATATTCCTTGTTTCTGATCCATCCCGGAGACTCAGGGACTCCTCTGCATTCTCACCATTCTTCCAGTTGCTTCCACTCTCCATATCTGCAAAGTTAGAAGAGGCACCTTCCTGACTGGGACAAGCCACGTCTTGAACCTGAGGCACCACTAGGGGTGAAAAAAACCCTCTTTGAGTGCAGATTTAACAGGAGCACTGTGTCAGACTGTAGGGAACAGCCCAGAACAGTCCAGAGAGGGGGATTGTGCCCATCCCAGTTTGGAGCCCAGGGACACTGAGCGCTGATGAATGAGTCACTGCTTGCAAAATGTCCCCGAGAGCGGCAGGAAAAATAGCAGCGCGGTGGCTCCGCCGGGATGGCGGGATCGCATCTGTCATTCATTTCAAGAATGGCTTGGGACGGGAGGGACCTTCAATCCCATCCCATCCCCTCGCTGCCCCGGACACCTCGCAGCAGCCCCGGTGGTTCCAAGCCCGGTCCCACCTGGCCGGGAACACTCCCGGGGACGGGGCAGCCAACTCTGTCCGACCGGGAGGAACCGGGACGATCCCCGAGGGGGGCTCAGGGTTGGGTACAGGGACAGCCCCGCCGGCCCGGTCGGTGACTTCCCCCGGTTCCCCCCTCCCCGACCCCGCTGTGGATGCGGCGCGACGAGCGATCGGGCTGCGCGGGGCCGGGACCCGGTGAGAGCCACCGGAGGCGGCCGCTCCAAACTCTTCACCCCCAGTGCCAGCCAGAGCCGTCTCCCAGCACCGCCGACACCCTCCACCCAAGGCAGGGCGAACCCTCCAGACCCCCTTTTTCGCCCCCTCCCGAGCCCCGGCGCTCCCACCTGCACCTGCAACACTTCGCTCGCCGCCGCCGCCCCCTCGATTTCTTGACCGCCGGAGCATTTTATCCCGACGGGCCCGTGACGTCGCCGAGGAAGGCGGGGACGAGGAAGAGGAGAGGTTGTCTCCGAGGAAG
>NW_020911980.1:0-1216 GCF_003984885.1 Neopelma chrysocephalum | reverse complement strand
GAGGTTGTCTCCGAGGAAGGCGGGGACGAGGAAGAGGAGAGGTTGTCGCCGAGGAAGGCGGGGACGAGGTGCAGGCTGATATTGCACTGCACTGACCGCTCTCACAGCCGGGCACTTCCAGCGGGAAACGGGGCAGGAAAAGGGCAAAAGAAACCCCCCTTTGTCTCCTTTCCGGCAGGACTGGGACACTTTTTGCTCCTCTCAGCCAATAAACCCTTTGTTGTGCAGGTTTGGGGACCTGCCGGAGCTGGATGAAGTGTGTGGGACCCTGAAAGGCAAGAGCTTGGATGTTGATGGCTGTGGCAATGACAAAAGTGGGTTTGCCAAAAAGCCCCTTTCCAGCTCTCCCTGCCCACGGTTGGGAAGTTGGGATGATGCCTCCACCTGACACACTCGGGCAAAGACCCTGTGTGGTACAAAAATAAATTTTACTACAATTTTTCCATGGTTTATACACCCCGATACATCAGCAGTAAAGATGCTTTTCTCTATATCTACTTGTTAATTAAGCATTTACAGAGCAGGAGAGAAACACTCCCAAGTAATTTCACACACACACGGACACATCTCACTGTGTCTCCATTAAGGTTGCTGAGCTCCCCTTGAGATTCTCTCGGGGTCATATAATGGTGGTTCCTGATCCTAAAGAGTTATTTTTATGCTTTTACATTGCTATAGATGACAATAAGCCAAGCAGTTCCATCCCTGCCTTCCTTTGCAACCCTGTCCAAGCCGTGGGCTGCAGCTTTTCCAGGAGTGTGCCCTGGAGACAGTGTCCAAGGTTTTGCTGGAGGACCTTTTGAGGTCCCTCTGGACTCCAGGGAACAGCTGGATTCCAATTCAACATATTTCTGGATTCAGCAAAAATTTCCCAGCCAGACAACCGGAATGTTCCACGAGCAGTTCCAGTCTCAGTGCTGGGGTGAAGCTCCCTCATCTGGTTGGAAATGCAGGCTGAAAGTCCTAGGGAGTTTTGGGGTCTCTTAATTTCCCCTCCCACGTGATGTAGTTGTCGGGGCGGCTGCAGATCCAGTTCTTCTCCGTGTGGCACAGGGACGAGCTGATCCACGCCTGGTTCAGGTACCCACAGGGTCCTCCCCCCCTCACCTCAAACCTGCAAATGCCAACGGGACCAGAGTCAGAAAGGGAAAAGGAAAAGAAGAAAACTACCCCCCAAAATTAAGAAGAGCTGGGAGAGAAAGGGTTTGGCTGGGGG
>NW_020911979.1:1141-3261 GCF_003984885.1 Neopelma chrysocephalum | reverse complement strand
CCAACCTGGAGGATTCTGTGTTTCTGCTCATTTCTGGGATGAGTTAGTGTTGCTTCAAGGACCAGTGGCTCTTGTGCTGGGATCAAACCCCTCAGCTGGAACAAGGGTGGGTTGGTGCTGCTTTGTGTTGGGAAGATGGAGCAGCTTTTCCATCCATCCAAAGTGGACTTGATGATCTTGAAAGCCTCTTCCAGCCTTGAGGGTTCTGTGGTTTCTGCTCATTTCTGGGACTTCGGACTAGTCCCTGTGCTTTAATTATTCTAAATAACAGGACGAACATCTCAGATAAAATGAAGAGAAAAGAGGCTGCAGAACAACTGCTGCCAGATGGAGGGAAAGTCTCCCTGGTTGTTTATCCCCTTCTGGATAATCCAGGGATGTGGGCAGTTGGTTTGGAGGTGGATTTTGATTGGCATCATCAGAGAGGATCAATCCACCTGAACCAAACCCTTCATCTTAAACTAATTTTCTATAATCTACTCTGTAGATCAAAGAAATGAAGCTCAGCTCTTTTTTACCCCCAATTCTTTGCTTCCTGCTGTGATTCCCCCTCATTATTTCTGTTAAAGGCCTTTAGAGGAGAAAAATCTTTATTTCAGTCTTGGTGGATTGATCCTTCCTAAAAATTATGCTGAGTTTAGGAGTGAAATATGAGACACAGCAGAGTTTTGGGTTGGGTTGGTGTCTATATTTCCTGACATTTTGCCTTTGGCTCCTTCCTTCTCTCCAGTCCAGCTCTTTTTTTGTCGGTGTGGAGCAGGATTTTCACACAGCAGCTGAGGAGAAAAGAGAATTTGCTGGAAATAGGGTCTGAGCCAGGCAGGAGAAGCGTTTGGGAAATGGAGTTCACAGCTTCTGGCAGGTGGAATAAGAACCTCAGGATTAGCCAATAATCCCCTAATCTGACCCAGAAAGGAAATTTTAGTTGTCTCAAAGCATCACCAGGGCTCAGATGAAATTTGTTCCCTTCAAAATTCCCTCCATTTCCCGGTGTCTTTATCTGAAAGTGCTTTTATTCCATGTGCTTCATTCCATGGGTGCTGAAGCTTCTCCATAATTTTTTTTCCTGGGTGTTTTCATTTTATTTTTTTTCTGGTGGCTGATGACCCACCACACCTGACTTCAAACCAGGAAAGGTGGGGAGGGACTTTGGACAAGGGATGGAGGGACAGGACACAGGGAATGGCTTCTCACTGCCAGAAGGCAGGGAGAGATGGGATATTGGGAAGGAATTCCTGTCTGGGAGGGTGGGGAGGGGCTGGAAAAGAATTCCGAGAGAAGCTGTGGCTGCCCCTGGATCCCTGGAAGTGTCCAAGGCCAGGTTGGAGCAACCTGGGCTAGTGGGAGGTGTCCCTGCCCATGGCAGGGGTGGGATGGGATGATCCTTAAAATTCCTTCCAACCCAAACAATTCTGGGATTTTGTGACTCTTGGGTGGCTCCTCCATCCAGGAGGAGAACAAAAATTCTGGAGAGCATCTGTGAGGGACTCCTGCACGTCAGATTGGGAAACAGAGCCCGAGAGATCTTTGTCAGGTCTTTAAATCACTTGGATTTAGAATCAAGGAATCATTTAAGCTGGAAAAGCCCCCTCAGACCATGGAGTCCAACCATCCCCCAGCACTGCCAAGGCCACCACTGCCCCATGTCCCCAAGGGCCACATCCCCAAGGATTTAAAATCCCTCCAATTTCTGTGCTATTGGCAGAAGAACCTTTTTTCCCATCCTGGTTTTCCTCCCTATTTTCTGGGAAGGGCTGCCAAGAACTAGAACTGGATGAATTTAGGGCCGTGGTTCAGTGCTGGGTTTATGGTTGGATTTGATGATCTCAGAGGGCTTTTCCAACCAAAACAATTTCTAATTCCTGGGCAGCCTGTCCCATTTTTCCTCCTCAGCACCTTTTCCCTTCTGGGAAGAGGAAATGTCCTTTCCTGAGTTCATTTTTCCAAGGAAGGGGGAGGTGGAATTTCAAGGCTAAAACATTGGGGTTTCCAGGGATTCTGGCTCCAGGATTCCAAGGCTAAAACATTGGGGTTTCCAGGGATTGTGACTCCTGCATTCCAAACTAAAATGTCGGGGTTTCCAGGGATTCTGGCTCCAGCATTCCAGGACTAAAATGTTG
>NW_020911979.1:0-1131 GCF_003984885.1 Neopelma chrysocephalum | reverse complement strand
GGGGTTTCCAGGGATTCTGGCTCCAGCATTCCAGGACTAAAATGTTGAGGTTTCCTGGGATTCTGGCTCCAGCATTCCAAGGCTTAAATGTTGGGGTTTCCAGGGATTGTGGCTCCAGCATTCCAAGGCTAAACTGTTGGGGTTTCCAGGGATTCTGGCTCCTTTTTTTCCCATCCTGGTTTTCCTCTCTGTGTCCTGGGAAGGGCTTCCAACAAGTAGAACTGGATGAATTCAGGGCCATGGTTCAGTTCTGGGTTTATGGTTGGATTTGATTATCTCAGAGGGCTTTTCCTACCAATTCCCTGATTCTATTTTTTCCCAGGCCTTGGCACATATCCACACATGTCTCCTATGGAGAGATGCCCTCTGGGATAGGATTTCAATGGGATTTTAGCCAAGCACACCCATCTTACAGCACATCCAGTGTCTTCCCACTGTCATAAATTCCCAGGGTGCTCCCCTAAAACTTTACAGCTCTGGGAATGATTGTGGGAAAAAGTTGAGTTTCAGAGTTGAGTGAGTCCATTTATTTTTATGATGTCAGGTCTGGGTGTTCTCCCAGGCTGGAGGGTCAGGGGTGAGCTCATAAAAGGCTCTCACAGAGAAATGGAGATGGTTTATTGATCCTCCTACCCTTTCATTGGGACCTCCCAGAGTTTTTTTGTTGTCAGGAATTTTATTTTTTAATAAGTTTGCTCTTCAAAACGTCGTGTGGTGGCTGTGGGGCACCGTGGGTCTGTGAGGGTGGATCAGAAGGAATTCCAGAGGTGGGATTTGTTCCATCTCTCCACTTCTGACCCTTGTGTCAGGGCAGCTTCCCACAGACACCTTGTTTGGAGGTGGGGGGTGACAGTGACTGGACATGAGCCCTGGTGGCCAAGGAGGCCAAGGAGAGCTGGCTTGGATCAGGAATAGTGTGTCCAGTGGGATCAGGGCAGGGACTGTCCCTTTGCTGGCACTGCTGGGACACCTCCAGTGCTGGGGGCACTTCTGGGACACTCAATTGAAGAAGGACATGGAGGGGCTGGAGGGATTTCCAAGCCCTGTGGATGTGGCACTTGGGGACAAGGGGCAGTGCTGGAACTGGCAGTGCTGGGGATGGTTGGACTCCAGGATCTTGGAGGGCTTTTC
>NW_020911978.1:802-2684 GCF_003984885.1 Neopelma chrysocephalum | reverse complement strand
ACTTTCAAAGACTCAACCGCCCCAACTGTTAACTTTAACAACTCCAGTGTAGTCTCAACCTACACCAAGGAATATGAGAAGACAGAACCATTGCTACGATTAATGCAGGCGACCTATTATGCACTTAACCACACTGACTCTAACATGACTGATTCCTGTTGGTTGTGCTATGATATTAAACCCCCGTTTTATGAAGGGATAGCTTTGAACACCTCATTTAAAATATCCAACCAGGGCAACCCTACACAGTGTAATTGGGAAGAGAAAAAGGTAGGAATCACTCTCCAGCAAGTGAGAGGACAGGGAGTGTGTATAGGGAATGTACCTACAGCCAAGAAGGACTTATGCAGCTATACCATAAGGAAACTAGATAAAACAAGAAAATGGGCAATACCTGGCAGAGAGGGATGGTGGATATGCTCAAGGACGGGAGTAACTCCCTGTATATCCCTACAGATATTTGACGAAGGTAAGGAGTTCTGTGTACAAATAACAATCATACCCCGAATACTTTATCATTCAAAGGAATCGATTTTAGACCATTGGGACGATAGTACACACAGGATACAAAAAAGGGAACCGATTACTGCCATAACAATTGCCATGCTCCTCAGTCTGGGAGCGGCAGGAGCAGCCACGGGAATTGCATCCTATGTTGAACAAAATAGAGGGTTAACATCTCTGAGAGCAGCAGTTGATGAAGACTTAGAAAGAATTGAAAAATCGATATCGTACTTAGAAAAGTCCCTCACTTCACTTTCTGAAGTAGTTTTGCAAAATAGAAGAGGATTAGATTTAATTTTCTTGCAACAGGGGGGACTATGTGTTGCATTAGGAGAAGAATGTTGCTTCTATGCAAATCATTCGGGAGTAGTGCGTGAATCTATGGCTAAATTACGTGAAGGAATTCTTCAAAGAAAAAGAGAAAGGGAAACTCGACAAAGCTGGTTTGAATCATGGTTTAACCAATCACCTTGGTTAACTACCTTAATTTCTACTCTAATAGGTCCTCTGATAGCGCTGGTAACAATTTTGACAATTGGTCCTTATATCCTAAGTAAAATTGTGACTTTTATTAAGAGCAGAGTTGAAACGGTGCAACTCATGGTAATGAGACAGCAATGTCTGGACTCGAATGAAGAGACACCTAAAGCGGAACAACCTCCCACCTTAATTGCGGCTCGGGAAGTCTTAATGAGGTTTGATAAGCAAATTACCGATGAATAAGAAGAGGAGGAATTGTGATAGTCAATAAAGACAAAAAGAGATAATTTGCTTATCGAATTATACTTGTAATACTGTAATTGTGAACTGTGGTATTATGTTATCATGAAAAATTATATTCTACTATATAACCTCTAGATGTTAGCTATCTGTGTAGGAAAAATATTCTTCCCAGCAACTGCAGCAGATCTGTCAAGGAAGTCATAAAGCAAAGGGGCTCTAACAATCCAGACACCCTTAGCCGGCACAATCTGATAAGAGGAAGGAGGCGGCCAGACTTGTCAAGAAAGAAGACGCCAGGAGAGACTGATAAGGAAGACAAGAAACAGGGAAAAGATTCCCTGGTAACCAAGACAGAACATGCGCAGAATGAACTAGTAACTAGAACTCTGGGAGGGGATTTGGGGCTATAAAAAGAAAAACTGAAACTTATTGAATTTTGCGGAATATATGGGGAAGCAAAACCCCATCCGCCCAGCGCTGTTTGCCCATCTGCCTTAAATAAACTTTTGCAAAACTTTAAAAGAGTTTTGCTCTTGTTACTGATAACACCCGCCCCCCGCCGCATGGGTGTGTGGAGGCGTCCCGGGAGCCCCGGGTCCCCCCCCCCGCCGCATGGGTGTGTGGAGGCGTCCCGGGAGCCCCGGGTCCCCCCCCC
>NW_020911978.1:0-702 GCF_003984885.1 Neopelma chrysocephalum | reverse complement strand
AACTTTTGTAAAACTTTAAAAGAGTTTTGCTCTTGTTACTGATAACAATTTGGTGCCGTGTTTCGGACCAGAGTTTTTGGGCAGCAGGATCCTCTGGGGTAGGCGCCGCCGTCCCCGTTTGGACGGTCCCGGGGGAGTCCTGCAGCACAGACCCTGGGATTTCCGACCGAAAAGATTTAGAGAAGGCAAATTGGCAATAAATCACTGCAGTTTCCCCATAATCTTTGCGCGCAAAAAGTCCAGGCGAAGGCTCACTGAGGAGAAAAGTGAGTGGTAAATCCTCTTCATTTGGGAAGGGGTCTGTTTGGCAGGAGTTCAAACGGAGACTTACTCCAGGAGGGAGTAAGGGTTTCAGGTGCCGCCTGGTTGGGGAAGGGACCGTTCAGTGAGGAGCTGGACGACGGCTTACCCAGGAGAGGTAAGTATTTGCGAACCCCTTTCTCGGTTGGGGAGGGGATCCCGAAGTACAAATGAGTGAGACGTCCAGTAGGACGACGCGAGAGGGACCTCCTATAGTGCAGTTCTTGTACCCCGAGAGGGGGCAAGTCACGAACGGAGGGAAGCGATTGAATTGTGTGTGTGAGTGTGTGAAGGTACTTCGGAAGATGGGACAGAAGAAAAGTAAATCTTCTGCTCCCATGGGTGGCTGTAAAATGAGTCAGGACAATACTAAGACTGAGGAAAACCCCAGGGAGGGGGGTG
>NW_020911977.1:1504-1897 GCF_003984885.1 Neopelma chrysocephalum | reverse complement strand
AAAAAAGGATATAAAACATTTGCTTTCTCGGTTGCTTCCTATCAATAAACTGTGCTTACCCACACAGACAGGCCAGGGCTGCCAGGATCTGCAGCAGCTGGTCGGTGCCCATGCTTAGCGGGCGTCCCCACGGAGCAACAGTCTCGAGTGAAGGATGAGCATCGCTCACCCCAGCAGTCCTGACACCCCATTTTAGCAGCTCTACATTACACCACGTAGGGCCAGGACACAGTATAAGGTGATGCCTGAGTGGCAGCCAAACCCCGCCTGTTCATCACCTGAGAGCAACAGTCTGCGCATGCCCTGCTGTAGGGCAAGGGGCGAGCGACCCCTGCCCACACAATCTTCCTCTCATCATCTTTCTCACCCCTATGTATGACCTCTCCCATTGTG
>NW_020911977.1:0-1404 GCF_003984885.1 Neopelma chrysocephalum | reverse complement strand
AGCCACCCCTGCCCACACAATCTTCCTCTCACCAGCATCTTTCTCACCCCTATGGACGACCTCTCCCATTGTGTTTCAAGGGTATTTGTGTCCATCTTGCAGCATGGAGCCAAGCCAAGAAGGAACTCAGCTCTGATCATGAGGGACATCAAGTTGACTTGCTAAAAAACACAATGGACCTTACAATTAGCTTGTGCCATGAAGTTACATTGTACAACACTCTGGCTGGTTTCACATCCTAATATATATTCTTTCTCACACCTCTATGCTCCACTGATCATCTAATTCAAAAGTATCCCCCTTACAGCATTGCAGGTCCACGTTGCTTGATTTAATGAAGATGTTGCTTGATTTACTGAAGGTATTGCTTGATTCAATGAAGACAGGCTCTTTGTTTATCTTGGGAGCATTAAAAGTTGTCCATCCTGGATTCATGTCTGGCTGGAATTCTGGAGCTGATACCTTTAACCCAATGCTGGTGTTGGGTGTTGCAAACATCCTGGCTGAGTGATTTTTTTTTTCCTTTTAGCTGCAAGCAAGCTTTTCCTCTGCCCAGTTCCATCTAATACAATGTCTGTGGTTGTTCTCCAGTAGGGAGAAGGGTGATTTCTGGATTAACAGTTCCCTGGAAATAACAAACTCTTTGTTTCCAGGTGTCCTGCAGGAAGCCAAGTTTTTTGGCCTGGTAAGGACGGCCCCAAAGCCCCAGTCCCTGATGCCCAGTGTGTGGGGCTGGCATGGTGCCTGTGCCCCACACGCTGCTCCCTTCCCTGGGGTGTGCTGGCTCTTTTCCAGGCTCCCCTGCCCCCGCAGCCCGGCTGCCATGGAGCCCCGGCCCAGCACAAGGAGCCCCCTCGGCCGCCGACGCAGCCGCAGCGGGAAAGGCACGGGGCCTTCCACACAAGCTGCCACGGCCTCCTTGGGAGAAGTGCTGGCTGGTGGCCATCCTAAACACGGGGGTGACACCGAGAAGGAAGGTGTGGGCAAGGGCACCAATGCTGCTGGCAGCCCTTTGGCCAGGGCTGCACCCAAATCAGCAGCTGTGGCAAGTCCTGGCCCAAGGAGACCTGCCACTACCCCGAGTCCTGGCAAGGGTGCTGCCCATCTCCTGCCCCAAAGAGCTGTTCCCCCGGGTATTAGTTGGTTTGAATACATGTGCGGAATAAAGACAAGTATAACAGACATTCAAACACTACAAAAAATCTTTTATTGCAGTGAGAAAAAAAAAACTACTGGCAAAGAGAATCAAAAGGTAAAAAAGAATAAAAAAACCTGCTTTATCGGTTGGCATTCATACGATACTACGAACAGCTTTTATTATAGTATTAACTAGAAAAATGGGAATTAAAAGGATACCAAAAAAGGATATAAAACATTTGCTTTCTCGGTTGCTTCCTATCAATA
>NW_020911976.1:351-810 GCF_003984885.1 Neopelma chrysocephalum | reverse complement strand
TGCCAAAAAAAAAGGGATCTTAACACAATATTATGGATAACACGATATTGGTTAGTAAAAGGGGAAATTAAAGGGAAAACACTATGAACAACTTATTCAATAATAAAGGGCAATTAAAGGGACACTAAAAGGATTAAAAGGTTAAAAAGTTTGTTCTCTCAGTTGCTTCCTATCCATAAACTGTGCTTACCCACACAGACAGGCCAGGGCTGCCAGGATCTGCAGCAGCTGGTCGGTGCCCGTGCTTAGCGGGCGTCCCCGCGGAGCAACAGTCTCGAGTGAAGGATGAGCATCGCTCACCCCAGCAGTCCTGACACCCCATTTTTATCAGTTCCACATTATACTACGTAGGGCCAGTATGTAGTATAAGGTGATGCCTGAATGGCAGCCAAACCCCGCCTAATCATTACCTAATGGCAACAGTCTGCGCATGCCCTACTTGTGGGGCAAGGGGCGAGC
>NW_020911976.1:0-341 GCF_003984885.1 Neopelma chrysocephalum | reverse complement strand
AAGGAAGAACTCAGCTCTGATAATAGGGGATATCAGGCTGACTTGCTAAAAAGCACAATGGACCTTACAATTAGCTTGTGCCATGAAGTTACATTGTACCATACTCTAGGTGGTTTCACATCCTAATATGATTTTCTTTTATCACCCTCTATGCTCCATTGATCATCTAATTCAAAAGTACCCCCTTACATCAGCGTAAAGACATTCATCAGCTTAGAGAACTGGTTTGGTAACTTGAGATTGTATATGTTCTTTCCCTCTTCTGGAGTTGAATAAGCACGGTAAACAAGAGGACTTTCCTGCATCCAGAAATGCTGCTGTTTCTGATTTTGATTATCCTT
>NW_020911975.1:770-2437 GCF_003984885.1 Neopelma chrysocephalum | reverse complement strand
TAACCCTAACCCTAACCATAACCCCTAACCCTAACCCCTAACCCTAAGCCTAATCCTAACCCCTAACCCCTAACCCCTAACCCCTAACCCTAATCCTGACCTGTGAGCCTAACTCGTGACCCTAACCTGTGAGCCTAACTTGTGACCCTAACTCTAACCCGTGACCCTAACCCTAACCCGTGACCCTAATGTGTGACCCTAACTGTAACCCTTCACCCTAACCTGTGAGCCTAACCTGTGACCGTAACCTGTGACCCTAACCCGAAGCTGTGACCTTCACGTGTCATCCTAAGTGTCACCCTAAGTGTATGTTGTGATCGTAACCTGTAATCCTAACCTGTAACTGTAACATGTAAGTTTTACATGCTAATGGTAAGGCTAATTGTAGCGTGGTGGTGTGTGGGTGTGGTCATTTGTAATTTTGGTTTGGTGGTGTTGTTGTGATTGGTAATTATTGTGTGTGTGTGTTGGTAATTGTGTGTGTGTTGGTAATTGGGAAGTAGGGTTTGTATGGGTGTGGTTATGGTTTTGTTAGGGTTTGGGGTGTGGTTTTTGTGATTTCGGGTGTTTGGAGTTTTTGTTTGTGTTGTGATTGGTGTTTGTTGTGTGTTTAGGTGTTTTTTGTGGTATTTTTTTTTAATTTTTAGTAATTTTTTTTTTTTCTGTGTGTTTCCTTGATTGTGCTGTAGGTGGCAGTAGTGTTAGTAGGTTTTGGTTGTAATTCCAGTTTGTAGTCGGTAGGTGGTGCTGTTGGTGGTGATTGATGATGTAGTTTTTGTGTTCTGTCTGTAGGTGGCAGTATTTCTTGTTTTTACTGTTTGTAGTGCGTTTTTATGTCAGTAGGTGGCAGTATTTTGTGGTCTTTTGTGAGTTGTGGGTTTTTTGTTGAGATATCTGTGCTGTAGTGTAGTTTTTTGTCAGAAGTTGTGGTTTGGGTTGTTCTGTGTGTGCTGTGTTATGTTAATTGGCTAATTAGGTGGTTTTTGGTGTTCGTGGCAAACCATGGGTTGTGGTAATTTGTAGTGAGGTTGTAGTTGGTGTGAGAAAGAAATGGTTTGGGCAATGAGGGGGTAGAGTTGGTCATGTGGTAATGAGGGTGTGGTGTGGTACCTATGTGGTAATGAGGTGTGTGGTAATGATGTGGTAATGAGGGCGTGTGGTAATGAGGTGGTAATGGGGGGGTGTGGTAATGATGTGGTAATGATTGGGTGTGGTAAGGAGGTGGTAATGAGGGGGTGTGGTAAGGCGGTGGTAATGAGAGGGTGTGGTCACGAGATGGTAATGAGGGGGTGTGGTCATGAGGTGGTAATGAGGGGGTGTGGTCACGAGGTGGTAATGAGGGGGTGTGGTCAAGGTGGTAATGAGGGGGTGTGGTAATGACGTGGTAATGAGTGGGTGGTGCTTATGACGTGGTAATGATGGGGTGTTGCTTATGATGTGGTAATGAGGGGGTGGTGCTTGTGACGTGGTAATAAGGGGGTGGTGCTTATGATGTGGTAATGAGGGGTTGGTGCTTGTCATGTGGTCATGAGGGGGTGGTGCTTATGATGTGGTAATGAGGGGGTGGTGCTTATGGTGTCGTAATGAGGGGGTGGTGTTTATGATGTGGTAATGAGGGGGTGGTGCTTATGATGTGGTAATGAGGGGGTGGTGGTTATGACGTGGTA
>NW_020911975.1:0-670 GCF_003984885.1 Neopelma chrysocephalum | reverse complement strand
AGGGGGTGGTAATCATGGCGTGGGGAAGTGATGTGGTCTGGAGGGGGTGGGGCAATGATTTGGTATTGTGGGGGTGGGGTTGTGATGTGGTAACGATGAATGAGGGGGTGGCGCTTATGGTGTGGTAATGAGGGCGTGGTGCTTATGACATGGTAATGAGGGGGTGGTGCTTATGACGTGATAACGAGGGGGTGGTGGTTCTGATGTGGTTATGAGGGGGTGGTGGGGGTGGGGTTGTGATGTGGTAACGATGAATGAGGGGGTGGCGCTTATGGTGTGGTAATGAGCGCGTGGTGCTTATGACATGGTAATGAGGGGGTGGTGCTTATGACGTGATGACGAGGGGGTGGTGGTTCTGTTGTGGTTATGAGGGGGTGGTGGTTGTGATGTGGTAATGAGGGGGTGGTGGTTATGATGTGGTCATGAGGTGGTGGTGCTTATGATGTTGTAATGAGGGGGTTGTGCTTTTTGTTACGTTTGGGTGATTGCTACGGTGCGGCGAAGGAAAAATTAATTAACTAATTAAGCAATTAAGTCATTAATTAATTAACTAATTAGCAGGTCATTAAGTCATTAGGAAGTAATTTGTGGCGGACTAATTAGCGCTTATATACTGTATATATACAGTATTTTTTACTATATATAAAAGAATAAAAATAATAAGTATGGT
>NW_020911974.1:887-1684 GCF_003984885.1 Neopelma chrysocephalum | reverse complement strand
CTGTTAATAATTTAATAGTTAATTTAATTGTTTGTAATTCAATTTAAGTGTTAAATTTATAATAATTTCGTTGTTAGGAATTTAATTATTCATTTAATTATTGTTAATAATTTAATAGTTAATTTAATTGTTTGTAATTCAATTTAATTGTTAAATTTATAATAATTTAGTTGTTAAGAATTTAATTATTCATTTAATTATTGTTAATAATTTAATAGTTAATTTAACTGTAATTTAATTTGTTAAATTTATAATAATTTAATTGTAAAGAATTTATTATTCATTTATTTATTGTTAATAATTTAATTGTTAATTTAACTGTTTGTAATTTAATTTAATTGTTAAATTTATAATAATTTAATTGTCAATAATTTAAGTATTTATTTAATTATTGAATTATTTAATTATTGAATTATTTAATCACTCAATTATTTAATTATTCATTTACTTTATTAATTTAATTAATTAGTTAATTAATTGCCAGGGTCTGCAATCCCAGTATGGTAATGAGGGGGCGTGGTCAGGTCGGGAAGGGGGCGGGGTTATGGTAATGAAGTGGTGTTGGGAGGGGGCGGGGTTAAGGTGGGAAGGGGCGAGGTTATGGGAGGGAACTGGGAGCACTGGGAGGGAACTGGGAGGGAACTGGGGGGGAACTGGGAGCACTGGGAGGGAACTGGGATATACTGGGAGGGAACTGGGATATACTGGGAGGGCACTGGGAGCACTGGGAGGGAACTGGAGGGGAATTGGGAGTGATACTGGGATGGAATTGGGAGTGAACTGGGAGGGAACTGGGA
>NW_020911974.1:0-787 GCF_003984885.1 Neopelma chrysocephalum | reverse complement strand
ACTGGGGGGGAACTGGGAGCACTGGGAGGGAACTGGGAGTGCTGGGAGGGAACTGGGATGGAACTGGGAGCACTGGGAGCACTGGGAGGGAACTGGGAGGGAACTGGGCGTGAACTGGGAGCACTGGGAACGAACTGGGAGCACTGGGAGGGAACTGGGAGCACTGGGAGGGAACTGGGAGTGAAGTGGTGCCGGAAGGGGGCGGGGTTACGGCAGGAAGGGGCGGGGTTATCGACAGACCCACAACACTTCTGGGTTGGGATTATGCTAATGAGGGGCGGGGTTATGCTAATGACGAAGACAAGTGATGACACAGGGGGGGCGGGATTATGCTAATGAGGTGGGCGGGGCTCACCTGATTCGCCGATGGGCCTCCAGGGTGGGGGCGGGGTAAGTGTCCAATAGCAGCTGCAGCTCCTCCAGCCTCATGAATATTAATGAGATGCTAATTAGGGGGGCTGGGGGGCACTGGGAGTTACTGGTTTGGGGTCTGGGGGTCACTGGGAGTTACTGGGAGTTACTGGTTTGGGGTCTGGGGGTCACTGGGAGTTACTGGTTTATACTGGGAGTTCCTGGTTTGGGGTCTGGGGGTCACTGGGAGTTACTGGGAGTCACTGGTTTATACTGGGAGGGGATTTGGGGGCGGGTGGGACCCACCGGGAGGATTCTTAAAGCGGCAACGGCGCCTTAAAGCGGCAACTCCGAAGAATGAGGAGGGGTCCCCCTCTTAAAAGGGCAACGGCACCTTAAAGTGGCAACGTGGCTCTTAAAGGGGCAACGACTTTGA
>NW_020911973.1:442-789 GCF_003984885.1 Neopelma chrysocephalum | reverse complement strand
GGACAATGGTGCTGGCACTGGGGCTGTGCTGACCACGTGTGCTGTGGTGTGATGTCACAAAGGGCCCCCCTGTGACACACCACCTGACGCCTAGCAGTGTTCCAGCACTTGTGGACGTGGAACCAGCCCCTAGCAACGGGCCCCAACGATGCAGAAAATTATGCTACATTGGCCCCAAAACCCCAAAGCCCACAAATTGTTGTTAGTAGACACACCGTTCCAAAAAAATAAAGGAGCGTTGGAGGTATAACATTGGGTGCTAGTGGTGTTTTTTGTAAAGGGAGTACCTTTAGTGGACCGCCACCATCTCGTCTTTGAAGATGGTAACACCTTATCCCACTGTCTAC
>NW_020911973.1:0-342 GCF_003984885.1 Neopelma chrysocephalum | reverse complement strand
TGAGACCTTCCATAATCACTTGAGGCATTGTTGGTTAAATTCTGCCACAACTACTCACATTGTTAGTATGAAAAAGGAAGAATGGGAAAATTTTTGGTTTTAATGGAGTAAGCTGGGCAAATGAAAGAAGGCAAAAGCATGTATATAATTTAAAGTGACTGCTGAAGTATGTAAATATTAATTCTAGTCATGTTTGCTGGGTGTGCTTCTTGCACAGGAACACCATAGCTGGGGCTGGGGACAGCACTGAGGGCAGCGACCAGGAATGGGGGGGATGCCCTTCCATCCTGCTGAGATCTGAAGTGGTTTCCACGGCTGGAGTCAAAATAGGAGACAGCGTCC
>NW_020911972.1:370-1256 GCF_003984885.1 Neopelma chrysocephalum | reverse complement strand
GCTGCAACCCCCTCAGCCTCTTCACTGCCCTGTGAGTACCTTAATTAAGGGCATAATTACCCCTCATTTGGGGTAAAACCTGCTGGAATTGGGGCCTCCCCAGACCTGCTGATTTGGGGTAAAACCTGCCCAATTTGGGCCTCCTCCCAGACCTGTCAATTTGGGGTAAAACCTGCCCAAATTGGGGCCCCCCAGACCCACTGATTTGGGGTAAAACTCCCTGGAATTGGGGCCCCCCAGACTTGCTGATTTGGGGTAAAACCTGCCCAAATTGGGCCTTCCCAGACCCACTGATTTGGGGTAAAACTTCCTGGAATTGGAGCCTTCCCAAACCTGCTGATTTGGGGTAAAACCCCCTGGAATTGTCGCCTTCCCAGACCCACTGATTTGGGATAAAACTCCCTGGAATTGGGGCCCTTCCAGCCCCTACTGATTTGGGGTAAAACCTGCCCAAATTGGGCCCTCCCCAGACCTGTCAATTTGGGGTAAAATGTGCTGGAATTGGGGCTTTCTCAAACCTGCTGATTTGGGGTAAAACCCGCTAGAATTGGGGCCTTCCCAGACCCACTGATTTGGGGTAAAACTCCCTGGAATTGGGGCCCCCCAGATCTGCTAATTTGGGGTAAAACCTGCCCAAATTGGGCCTTCCCAGACCTGCTGATTTGGGTAAAACCTGCCGATTTGGGTTAAAACCTGCCCAAATTTGGGCCTCCCCAGACCTGCTGATTTGGGGTAAAACCCCCTGGAATTGGTGCCTTCCCAGACCCACTGATTTGGGGCAAAACCTGCTGGAATTGGGGTTTGTCCCACGTCTTCCTTCACTTTTTTGGGGGCTTTTCATTCCTGATTTTGGGGTTCTTTAACCCAAAACCCCATTTTTGCCCCC
>NW_020911972.1:0-270 GCF_003984885.1 Neopelma chrysocephalum | reverse complement strand
GCCCCAAAATCCCCCCGGGTCACCCCAAACTTCCTTCGTGCCCCCCCTTTTCCCCGCTGGTTTGGGAGGGGAGGGGAAGGGAGGGAGGGGAGGGAGCGGCGCAGGGAGGAGTCTCGGGGGGGGGGGGGGGGGGGGGGCGGCCTCTCCTTCCAAGCTCAAGGAAGTTTGGGGAGAGAAAATTCGCCTTTTCCCGGGGTTCTCCCCCCAAAAAAGCGCTGCCCCCCCCCCCGGCCCGAGGTAGGTCCCGGCGGCGGCCCCGGGAGGGGACAT
>NW_020911971.1:397-1092 GCF_003984885.1 Neopelma chrysocephalum | reverse complement strand
GGTGGACATGCCCGGGGAACCAACCTCCCTGGCATTTCCTGACTGTAATGAAAGTGTGCTTTACATATTTTGTTTGTTTAAAGGATTTCTTTGAATCATGCCCATGGCAGGGGGGTTGGAACAGAGGGCCTCAAAAGGTCCCTTCCAACCCAAACTCTTTTGGGATTCCATCACTCTGGAATTCTGTGCCCACCATGGCAGTGCTCCCTCACCAGGGCCATTTGAGCTAGTGGAGAACCTCCTGTGCTTCCCTGACATGGTAAGGCTGATGTGGGAGCGTGAGCCCTGAGATGGGCACTGGGCAGTGAGAGCTGCCCTGCAGCCCAGCCATGGCAGCAGCTCTGGCAGCAGGCTCTGCTCCCCTGGGCTCTGGTGGCTTCTGGGCCTTGCAGCCCAGTGCAACTTGTCCCTGCTCTGGAATCTGAGCCCAGGGCTTCTCCCTCAGCCTCCATACCCACCCCCCTTCACTGTGGGCAGGAGGCCACTGTTTCCAAAGCTCACCTTTCCTCCTTCCTCCCAGGAAAGCAGCAACATGCAAGAGGCCTTTATCTTACTCTTCAAAGACTACCTGGGCTCAGCGGTGTAAGGGGGATACTTTTGAATTAAATGATCACGGGAGCATAGACGGGTGAGAAAGTAATTATATTAGGATGTGAAACCAGCCAGAGTGTTGTACAATGTAACTTTATGGCACA
>NW_020911971.1:0-297 GCF_003984885.1 Neopelma chrysocephalum | reverse complement strand
ACAAATACCCTTGAAACACAATGGGAGAGGTCGTCCATAGGGGTGAGAAAGATGCTGGTGAGAGGAAGATTGTGTGGGCAGGGGTGGCTCGCCCCTTGCCCTACAGCAGGGCATGTGCAGACTGTTGCTCTCAGGTGATGAACAGGTGGGGTTTGGCTGCCACTCAGGCATCACCTTATACTGCGTACTGGCCCTACGTGGTGTAATGCAGAGCTGCTAAAATGGGGTGTCAGGACTGCTGGGGTGAGCAATACTCATCCTGCCATGGAGACTCTGTTGTTCCATGGGGATACCCGC
>NW_020911970.1:2142-3498 GCF_003984885.1 Neopelma chrysocephalum | reverse complement strand
GCGTCACATCGAGTTCTGAGAGGCAAAACCCAAGGGAGACACAGCAGTGAGGACATCCCGAAGGCAAAACCACGCCCACCAGGAGCGTCAGACCCCAAATCCACAGAGCCGGTCCCAAAGTCCCCATGACAGGAGCCATGAGCCAGCATCAAGTCCTGGGAGACGCAGGCCCAGGCAGACACAAACAGGGACATCCTGCAAGCGAAACCACTCCTGGCAGCAATATCAGACCCCCAATACACAGAGCCAGTCCAGAAGTCATCGTGACAGGAGCCACGTGAGATCACCAAGGGCTGGGAGGTACAACAGTGGCCAGGAAGCATCGAGGACATCCCAAAGGCGAAACCAGTCCCGCCAGCAACGTCGGACCCCAAATTAATGCAGCCAATCTCAAAGTTGCCCTGACAGGAGTCGTGTGGCAGCCCCAAGTGCTGGGAGATGCACCCCCAGCCAGGAAGCATCAAGGACATCACACAAGTGAAACTGGCTCTGTCAGCAACATATCAAATCCCTTTATCAAATCCCTTTAATAAATGTATAGAACTGCTTTTTAAAATCTTTTTGTGTATTTGCAAAATTACGCAAGTGGCACTTTTGATGTCGTAGTGTTTAGTAGATTGTTTCATCCTAATGTTTCACCTGACACTTTGGAGGCAAAGACCAAAGCTTAGTCTCTTGTTCAGGTTTCCCTTTCATCCCTGTTATATGTAAATGAAACTAGGCTGAAATATAGCTAAAAAAAAATTTATTGAAGATTTATATTAAAGGCAAATAAGCAAAACAGTGCGCTGGGCGGCCGGGGGAGACCCCTGCTCCACTTCACGGCACGCAAGCGCAGAAAGCAAAAAGAGTAATTTTTGTTCCCTCATCAGTTCCCCTCCCATATCACTTGTTCTGGTTGGCTTCCCTGCAGGCCCATTTCAGTTACCAGGTACTTTCCTATCCATAATTTTAAATTAGTCCTTTGCCCTTGAGGCCTAGGGTGTGGGTCCCTCCAGATGTCCATCTTGGATCCTCTTTATCGTCCTCCTATTTGGCCCTTTGATACTTGTCCCTCCCTTCGTTACTTTATGCGTGCGCTTTAGACAATATGCTTTTAGAAAAACAAGATACAAAGTACTTATACAGCAAGGCACAATAATTTGTCTTGTCGGCTTAAGAACTGCCAGCTGCAGGATTATCAGTCTATAGTGCTGACAGATTTATTAACCATTCTACAACTTACAGTCTCCCAACCTTAACAGAACATTGACTATAATAACAGGTAAATAAGAATATAACATGCAAGACAATTTAATGAGTAAACTACTGCCGCGGTCCGAAGAGGGGATGGGACACGAGGAAGGGTGCAAGTAG
>NW_020911970.1:0-2132 GCF_003984885.1 Neopelma chrysocephalum | reverse complement strand
TTCTCCACGCCTGGAACTGCTCCCATCCTGAATCTTGCTCCTTCACAAACTACTACTACTAATTTGATGAGTAAATTCAACTACTACTGCTAATTTATTACAGTATCATCATAATGCCATCTCCTATCACTGAGCACAAAAAACCCCACAAAATTATTCCAATTTTGTCTTTGTTGTAGAGGACTCTCCTAGAAGGGGAAACACAGCAGGAGGTCCAATATGTCTGTCAGATAGATAAACAAATCAAACCCAAACTATTTCACAGTGAACTCATTCACCACAAGTGGAAACTAAGTCTGTACATCCTCCTGTCTGCAAGTGTTATAATGGCACGAAGATTTAAAAAAATGGAACTTATAAAATGTACCCAAACTCTGCAATGGACAGGGGGGTGCTCTTCCCTCTTCCCGGTGTAACTCGGACACCAGCAGCACGTGGAGCTGTGAACTGGAATGCAAACTGGGAAAGAGCCCAAACAAACAAACACAGCCCAGAGAGTGCCAGCTGGAATTCCGGCAGGCTGGGAAGCAGTCCGGGAAGCAGCTCATTCCTCCAGCACTGCAGGCAGCGGGAGCAGCGCTCTCCCAGCCCACGAGGAACGGGAATGGCTCGGTGTCGGCTGCCATCTAGACAGAGGCTGGAAAACTGAGCCTGAGAGCAGCAAACAGCAATTCCCACTCGGGATCATCTTCCTGTGCCTTCCCTAAAAAGATACAGGGGAAAGATTCACCACCTCCTGGTCCATTCTCTGTAGCTCTGACACCTACAGTAATTTATACCTCCGTAAAGAATTCTGTGTGCTATGGGAGATTAAACTAATATTTGAACCTTGATCCTTCGGAAACAAATCTGACAGGAGTTCTGTCGCCAGCTCGAAAACAGAGTAAAGCTTGCAGTAAAACTGTCCTTAATACTACAGTGCCCTGTCATCAACTTAACACCTACTTAAACCCCAGAGAGTCCACCCAAGCTGATGTTACAAGAGCAGAAAAGTCACTTGTTCCATCATTCGCAATGTAACAAACCTTCCTACAAAACACAACTCACTCAGCTAAAAGCATCACGAGCAGGAGAAATCGTACCTTCGGCAAACCCGTGAATACAGGCAGCTCCCAGATATCAGCAGGGACGGGACAAAGAACTAATCTCTGACTTCACACAGAAAAAGAAAAAAAAAGAAGGAGAGTTTTCTTCAAAACACATATTAGCTTTGGAAAAAAATGTAATTTTGTTGCATTGATTCCTCAAAGAATTAATTAAATCCAACCAAAGCCAAAATAATTTTAAGACACAGCTCACTGCACAGCCTGCAAAGACAAAGTTAAATTAGGAATCTAATGGGGTCAAAGGCTTTAAGGATCTTTTTAACTAATCATGACTTGATCCAGGAGCAGATGCAGCTGGTTTGAATTTGCTGTAATAGAACAACAAACTGCTCTACAGGTAAAACCCAGTCCTAATCAGATATAAAACTGGGATCCAGCTGTGACCAATTCAGCCAACACTCAGCTGGTGAGATGAGGCACAGCTGTCCCTGACACAGCAGCATGATCTGCCTTTTGATTAAACACCAGGAAAGAGGCACAAACTGCAACCACGATTCACAAATAATTCAAAATAAATAAACCTCAGTGTTCAGGGAAAATAATAATAACCTGACACATTCAGAGGACTGTAGAGGATATTATGCAAGCTCAACACTGATGTATTAATATTTTCAACCAGCAAAGAAACATAAGTTGACTTCATGTGTTTTTAAACCATCCCTATTGTACCCGCAAGATCCACGCTCACATTGTTCAATAAAAAGGGGTGAGGGGGGAACAGGATTTGGTTGGTTTATTTCGTAAGAAACAGCACCTGAATAAGACTTATAAGAAAATAACATTAAAACATGTTTTGCACTAGAAACTCAGGGAATAAATAAAGAATATGCAATGAAAGAATCGCCAAGACTGTACCTAATCGTGACTGACTCTGAAATTTTGAAGCAATTTGATGCATTAAATGACAACCTGCAAGAAATAGAAGTTCTCGACTTTTAATGCACCCTATTAGTTTGGGGGGATTTTTTTCTTTTTAACTGGATACAGTGAGGAAAGTTATGGTCATAATAAAGAGCACGGTGGGAA
>NW_020911969.1:894-1181 GCF_003984885.1 Neopelma chrysocephalum | reverse complement strand
GAGCCCAGGTGTCCAGGCTGCCTTGACCTCCCCCATTCCCAGACTGCACAAATCAGACAGGGCTGGAAAGCCCCGGGATTGCTGAATGGCTTCCTGCTGCCTCAGGCCATGACAAACAGGGCTTATCAGAGGTGCTGGGAGGGACAAACACCCCTCCTGCTGGCAGGGGAGCTCTGTTTGCCCAATTAGCTCCAAGTGGCTGCCTGGGGACAAGGGCCCCTTCACCCTGTCCCTCTGCATGGCCACGTCCTGCCCAGGGCCAGCGCTGGCGTGGGCCCAGGGCCCTG
>NW_020911969.1:0-794 GCF_003984885.1 Neopelma chrysocephalum | reverse complement strand
ACCCTGTCCCTCTGCAGGGCCACGTCCTGCCCAGGGCCAGCGCTGGCATGGGCCCAGGGCCCTGGAGAGACACGGTGTGGGGACAAGGGCCTGTGGGGAGCTGGGGACAAGTCCCAGCCAGGGACAGAGCTGGACTCGGAGCCTTGTTGGGGATGGGGTCCCTTGGAACCCCGTGTGGGGCAGCTCTGCAGAGCGGGACCCAGGTGATGTGGGTGGCCCCAAGTGTGACAAAGGGAGGGGCAGGGCAGAGAATCTTCCCCCCTGGGCTCTGCTCTGGAGCTGGAGACTGGACCCATTTGGGGCCTGCAGTGCTGGGAAATGGGGTGGGCTGGATCTGGGAACTGCCACAGCCGAGCAATTCTCCAAGCCTACCCCTTGTCTCCAGGTGCCCAACATTGCCCAGTGCTCCCCAGTGCCTCCAGTGCCTGGAGATCCCAGTCACGGGGCTGTTCCCACTGCCCAGGTCCCCCATTGTTCTCCCACCTAAGCAGGTGGGATTTCCCCAAATCATGTTCAGTGGCAGCTCCCTTCTTTCCCCACGGGGCTGGAGTGGGAGCAGGGACAACTGTGGACAGACATGCTGGTCTGGGACCTGGGTCAGCTCTGGGGTGTCCCAGAGGGAAAGCTCTGGAAGGGATGGGCAGGAGGACATGGGTGGATCAGGCTTTGGGGGCAGTTGGAGGATGGATTGTGTTGTTGTGGGATTGTCCCCACAGGGTATGCAGCTGCTTTCAGCTCCCTGCCCACCCCCCTTGGCACCCCCAGGTGCCTGGGCCCTTCCAGGGGCAGCTGCC
>NW_020911968.1:1391-2230 GCF_003984885.1 Neopelma chrysocephalum | reverse complement strand
GCCTCCTCCTCCATCCGCCCAAGCTTTGGGAAGGACAAATCCTGATGGGGAGAAAACAAGGGTTGAGTGCATTGGCTTGAGGGTTCCTCCTGCCCAAGTCTATCTCTAGAACTCTCCAGGTATCCTGTGATCATAAAAACCTCCAAAACACCAAGATTCAGCCCAGAAAAACCCAAACCTCCGAGATTCAGGCAAAAAACTCCTCAGAAATAGCGAGAGGAACCCCTCCCCAACTGCAAAAACTTAAGGTTCACCTAAAAAATACTCTAAAATATGAAGCTTAGCCCAAAACATCTCTCCCAGAAGTTCCCCTCTGGTCTCTCCCCTTGTGCTGGTTTAAAAGTTAACCAGCAGGGGAAATGAACTCAACTCAAAAGAGAGATTATAAGTCAGAATAACAATTTGTTAAAATAATACAATAAGTACGATTATACAGACAGACAATTGGTTTTAACCCGCAAAACCCAAATGTATAACCCAGCACCCTGGGGCATGAACAAAAGTGGTGTTCCTTGCCCCCCACCGAGTCCAAAGTAAAGGGAGAGGGGAAAAACCTGCTGGTGGGAGAGCTGCTGCCGTCTGGTCAGAAAGTGGTGATTGCAGTCCAGTTGAGGGTGGTGGTCTCAGTCTGGTTGAGAGCAGTGAGCTGCAGTCTTTTCTCTGGATCCCACGAGTGGTAAAAAGGTTCCAAAACTCCAAGTTTATATATTCTCCAGTTCAGGTGGGAATGCTCAGTCCCTCCCTCAGAGCGGGGAATTCCATAAAAGGGTATGAGGACAGGAACATCTTCCTATCTCGCAGGCCTCTACTGACAACAGTTTCTGGGAAATGGCATGGAA
>NW_020911968.1:0-1291 GCF_003984885.1 Neopelma chrysocephalum | reverse complement strand
TGAGTTGCTATATATTAATCAAAAGCTGTATTAATGTAGTGTCACTTCAAACTCACCAGGGCTGTTCCTCGAGGTTCTCTGGCCCCCTGCCAGTCCGGGGCTGTTTCTGCAAACCACCAAACCAAGTGTGCCAAACGCCCTGGTTGGTCAGTGCCAGCTGGGGGAGCGGGCACTCGCTGAGGGGATGAGAAAACTGCACCCGGGGCTGGGCTGAAAGAGGCTTCAGCACCACTTGTGATGGCCCAGGGGCAGCATGTGGCTTCTCCCAAACAGAGAGATGGCACTTGTTCCTCTGCAGGGAGTCAAGGGCAGCAGGGTGACTCCTGCTGCATGGATGGAATGGCAGAGGATCCCTTGGGTCCCCAGGATGGATCAGCACTCAGGGATACAAACTGCCCTTGGGCTCAGGATGCAGCTGCCAGCACAGATTTCCCTGCAAAGTCTGCAGGGAGTCAAGCTCTGGGGAGCAGATTTTGCCCCATGGATGGGATTGCAGATGGTCCCTCAGGTCCCCAGCATCAATCAGCAACCAGGAATAGACACAAAAGGCCCTCCCTGAAGATTTCTGGGGGAGTGTCCTGTAGGGAGGGGACAGTGTCACCCCAACAGGGCGGGGCTGGCAAGTGGGAGGCAGCTCCAGGGCCCTGCAAGAGGCCTCGTGCTCTGCTCAGCCCCAGCACTGGCTGGTCCCAACACCCCCGGCTGCCCCCGGCCCTGGGCAGCTCTGCTGCCACAGGCTGTGCCCTCACCGTGGCCCTGCAATGGCCCTGCCTGTCCCTCACCCGTGGCCCTGCCCGTGGCCCTGTCCCTTGGCTCTCTCTCTGCCAGCTGAGTGTGGGGCACACGGGCTGGGGGTCCCTCCCGCGCCCCCCGGGCAGCCGGCGTTGGCTGGGGGGATGTGAGGGCTGGGCCTGCTCAGCACAGCCCCGGCCTCGTGCCCAGCGCCTCTTTCCTGCCCCACACAAGAGCTTCCCGGCCCCCCCAGGGCTCCCCTGCTGCTGCCTCTGCTCCTGGCCCTGCCTTTGCTGCTCCCTTGGCTGGGGCAGCGGCTGCAGGGGGGGATGGCAGCAGCTTCAGCTCCACTGCAGTTCCTGGGGGGAGCTCAGCCCGGGGGGGACAGGCAGGGACCTGATGGGGATGGACAGGGGCCCAGCAGGGACAGCCAGGGCCTGCAGGGGAAGGCACAGGGACAACCTGGACCCCCACACTGCCAGGGCTGTCTCTGCTCCTCCTGCAGGCTCCGTGGCCAGGCACAGTTTGTGTTCCTGGGTGCCACCATCTCAGCACTTGG
>NW_020911967.1:2607-4541 GCF_003984885.1 Neopelma chrysocephalum | reverse complement strand
ACAGGGAAGGTGACAGGGAATAGGAGAAATAGGTCATAGATTATGCACTATATATTGTTAAATAGGTATTATTAATGATGTATTATGTATTATGTATTATTAAATAGGTATTATGACTGATGTATTATGTATTATTAATTACGTATTATTAAATATGTATTATGTTCTATGAAATATGTATTATTATGTATTATTAAATATTTATTGTGTGTTATCAAATAGGTATTATTAATTATGTAATATGTATGATTAATTATGTATTAATAAATATGTAACATGCTATTAATTATATAACATTAAATGTGTATTATTAATTATGTATTAATAAATATGTATTATTAGTGATGCATTATGTATTATTAATTATGTGTTAATAAATATGTATGATTAATTATGTAATATGTACCGTTTGTTATTAGTTATGTATTATGTATTATTAATTATGTGTTAAGTATTATTGAATATGTATTATGTAAAAATGTATTATTAATTATGTATTATTATGTATGTATTATTAATGATGTATTATGTATTATTAATTATATAGTATGTGTTATTAGCCATGTATCATTAAATATATATTAACTATGTATTATGTATTATCAATTATGCATTATTAAATATGCATTTAATCCTATATGATCGTATAAACCCCCTGATTTTGTGAGAACCCTTCGAGCAAAGTTCTCTGTGGTGCAAACCCGGCGTTGGCAACAAACCCCTTCGCTGCCCAAAAGATCCCAAAGTCGGTTCTTTATACACAGGATTTTTTTGGGGGATCACAGGATTTCTTTTTGGGATCACGGGATTTTTTTTTGGGATCCGGGCCCCACCTCGTCGGCCAGGAATCGCAGCTTCTGCAGGAAGTTCTGCGCCAGCTTCAGCTTCTCCCGCAGCGTGTTCCGCTTCACCTGCTGCCGCAGCGCCCGAGCCTGCTGGGACAGCCCCTCCTGCGGAAAAAACGGGATACAGGGAGGCGGGACAGGCACCGGGAGGCGGGACACGGCACCGGGATACAGGGAGTGGGGACACGGCACAGGGAGAGGCACCGGGATGGGGGGAAGAGGAGTGTGAGAAATAAAAATACGGGATTTTTATATATAAACTTGTCCCAAACTGAATTAAAACTTGTCCCAAACTGAATTAAAATTCTCCTCTCCTTCTCTCTCTCTCCCTCTCCCTCTCCCTCTCCTTCTCTCTGTCTCCCTCTCCCTCTCTCTCTCTCCCTCTCCTTCTCTCTCCCTCCTTCTCCCTCTCCTTCTCTCTCTCCCTCTCCCTCTCCCTCTCCTCCCCTCTTCCCACTGGGAGTTCCAGCCCAGCCCCTCCCCACCCTCCCAGCCAGGAATCCCTTCCCAATCTCCCCTTTCCCACTGGGATCCATTCCCTGGGTCCTGGCATTCCAGGCCCTGATCCCCAGTCCCTCTCCAGCTCTCCTGGAGCCCCTTTAGGCTCTGGAATGTGCTCCAAGCTCTCCCTGGAGCTCAGTGTTTTCCTTTAATCCCTTGGAGCTGCATCCCACAGGATTTGTCTGCTGGGAAACAACCCCAGCCTGGAGCCATCTCAGCCAGCAGCACCTCCAGCTCCAGGGAATCTTGGAATTCCAGACTGGTTTGGGTGGGAAGGGACCTTAAATCCCATCCCATTCCATGTTCAGGGACACCTCCCACTATCCCAGGTGGCTCTAACCCGGCCTTGGACACTCCCAGGGATCCAGGGGCAGCCACAGCTTCTCTGGGAATTCCAGCCCAGCCCCTCCCCACCCTCCCAGCCAGGAATCCCTTCCCAATCTCCCCCCCAAATCTCCCCTTTCCCACTGGGATCCATTCCCTGGGTCCTGTCCCTCCAGCCCTTGTCCCCAGTCCCTCTCCAGCTCTCCTGGAGCCCCTCTCATCCCCAGTGTCCCCTTTTGTCCCCAGTGTCCCTTTTGTCCCCAG
>NW_020911967.1:0-2597 GCF_003984885.1 Neopelma chrysocephalum | reverse complement strand
CCCCTCTTGTCCCCAGTGTCCCCTTTTCATCCCCAGTGTCCCCTTTTTGTCCCCAGTGTCCCCTTTTCATCCCCAGTGTCCCTTCTCCAGTGTCCCTTTTGTCCCCAGTGTCCCCTCTCACCCCCGTGTCCCCTCTCACCCCCCGTTGCAGAGCACCAGTTCTACCACAAGTGGGCCATCCTGTCGGACCCCGAGGACCTCACGGCGGGGCTCAAGGGCTACCTCAAGTGTGACATCGCCGTGGTGGGCAAGGGGGACAACATCAAGACCCCCCACAAGGCCAACGAGACGGACGAGGACGACATCGAGGGGTGAGGAGGCTCCAGAACCCGCTGGGGGTGGATTTTCCTGACCCTTCCCCCCGGGATCGGGGCTCAGAGGGGACAATCCCGGTGTCTCCAGGGGCAGGACAGAGGTCCTGGTGTGGGGACAGTGACAGCAGGCACAGCCCTGTCCCTCCTGTCAGTCAGAACGGGGCAGGACACAGGTCCTGGTGTGGATCCTGGTGACACTGTCCCTACTGACAGTCAGAACAGGGTAGGACACAGGTTCTGGTGACAGCAGGCACAGCCCTGTCCCTCCTGACAGTCAGAACTGGGCAGGACACGGTGACAACAGGCACAGCCCTGTCCCTCCTGTCAGTCAGAATGGGGCAGGACACAGGTCCTGGTGTGGATCCTGGTGACACTGTCCCTCCTGACAGTCAGAACTGGGCAGGACACAGGTCCTGGTGGGGGGACAGTGACAGGAGGCACAGCCCTGTCCCTCCTGTCAGTCAGAACGGGGCAGGACACGGTGACAACAGGCACAGCCCTGTCCCTCTTGTCAGTCAGAACTGGGGGGACACAGGTCCTGGTGCAGGTCCTGGTGACACTGTCCCTCCTGTCAGTCAGAATGGGGCAGGACACAGCTCCTGGTGTGGGTCCTGGTGACACTGTCCCTTCTGTCAGTCAGAACTGGGCAGGACACAGATCCTGGTGTTAGTCCCAGTGACAGCAGGCACAACCCTGTCCCTCCTGACAGTCAGAACGGGGGGGATATGGGGTCCTGGTGCACCAGTGACACCCTCCTGTCAGTCAGAACTGGGCAGGACACAGGTCCTGGTGTGGGTCCTGGTGACACTGTCCCTCCTGTCAGTCAGAACGGGGCAGGACACAGGTCCTTGGGTGGGAAGGTGTTTTGGGATGGGATGGGGCAGGACGGGGTCTCATCACCCACTGGGAAAGCAGAGGGAGGTCTGGGTGAGGTTTTCCCTCAGGCCCTTTGACTCCCCAGAGCTCCCCCAAAGGGTGGAACCAAACCCCAGGTAAAAAAAAACAAACCAAAGTCTTGAAACAAAAATCAGGAGATTCCCAGAGCCGATTCCAGCCCCAGAACCCTCCAGGGCCATTAAATTTCCACTCTGCCCCTCAGCCTCTCCCCACGTGGAATCCTGGGATTGCTCGGGTTGGAAATGACCTCTAAGGTCCAGTCCAACCATTAATGATTAGAAACCCAGACCAGGAGCAAAAAATACCAGCCCAGCTCTCCTGAATTCCTGAGGGGGATCGAGGCACCCCCTGGGCTATTTGGGGCACCCCCTGGACTATTTGGGGCTCTTTGGGGCACCCTCTGGACTATTCTGGGCACCCCCTGCACTATGTGGGGCACCCCCTGGGCTATTTTGGGCACCCCCTGGGCTATTTTGGGCACCCCCTGGACTATTTTGGGCACCCCCTGGGCTATTTTGGGGCACCCCTTGGACTATTTTGGGCACCTCCTGCACTATTTGGGGCCATCATTCCGTGCTCTGGTGGTGTTGTTATCCCGCTTTTTCATGGAATGAAAGAACGGTTTGGGTGGGAAGGGATCTTTAAGTTCTTCTGACTCCAAAGGGCACCTTCCACCAACCACGGGCAGCTCCAGCAATTCCTCTGGAAAAACTTTGGCTCCCACCTTCCCCCTGGACCCTCTTCTTCCCCCGGAGGAGGAAAACCCACCTGTGCCTTAAAAACCAAATCGGTGGAGTTTATTTCTTCCCCCAAAACAATCCCCCTGCACCCCCATAAAGAGAAGGAGACTCTCCCAACATCCCACTCGTCCCATTCCTGTGGGAATCAGGGTGGCCTCTCCCTGATGGGTCTTTTATGGAACCCCAAAAAGGTCAGAGGAGCCCTCCAGGGTCGCCCAATCCAACTTTTATCACTCCTTCCCTGCGACAAACCCGCGGGTTGGGGGGCCACAGCGGGCAGTTTTTCCAGGAATTCCTCTGGAAATCCCAGGGAAAATCCCCTCTGGAATTGCCAGGAACCTGCTGCTCCCCGACGGGGTGCCCCCGGAGCGGCAGTGGGCTCGCTTCTACGTCAAGGTGTACCGGGCTGAGGGGCTGCCCAGGATGAACACCAGCATCATGGCCAACGTCAAGAAGGCCCTGATCGGGGAGAACAAGGACCTGGTGGATCCCTACGTGCAGGTGGCGTTTGCGGGGCAGAAGGTGAGCGAGGGGGGGACACCGGGAGGGGACACGGGCGGGACCGGCCGTGGACGGGGGGTCTGGGTTGTCCTGGGGGTGTTGGGATGTGTGTGGTGTGCCCTGGTTGTCCTGGAGATGTTGGGAT
>NW_020911966.1:208-1021 GCF_003984885.1 Neopelma chrysocephalum | reverse complement strand
TACCTCATTTTTGCCTCATTTTTGTCTCATTTTTGTCTCATTTTTGTCTCATTTTTGTTTTATTTTTATCTCATTTTTGCCTCATTTTTACCTCATTTTTGCCTCATTTTTACCTCATTTTTGCTTCATTTCTGTCTCATTTTTGCCTAATTTTTGCTTCATTTCTGTCTCATTTTTGCCACATTTTTACCTCATTTTTGTCTCATTTTTGCCTCATTTTTGTCTCATTTTTGTCTCATTTTTGTCTCATTTTTATCTCATTTTTGCCTCATTTGGGACTTCCCAACTATCCCAGACTGAGGGTGTTTTTTGGGATCAGACGGAGGTGGGGGAGGATTGTTGGGAATTCCCGAGTATTCCTGGGATTGAGGCTGTTTTTTCGGGATGCAGACGGAGGCGGGGGAGGATTGTTGGGAATTCCCGAGTATTCCCAGGATTGAGAGGGTGTTTTTTGGGATGCAGATGGGGGCAGGAGGAGAATTGTTGGGAATTCCTGAGTGAATGGTTGGGAATTCCTGAGTTTTCCTGAGTCGAGGCTGTTTTTTGGGATGCAGATGGGATTGGGGGGAGGATTTTTGGGAATTCCCGAGTATTCCCGGGATTGAGGCTGTTTTTTGGGATCAGATGGGGATGGGGGAGGATTGTTGGGAATTCCTGAGTATTCCCAAGTCGAGGCTGTTTTTTGGGATCAGACGGAGGCGGGGGAGGATTGTTGGGAATTCCCGAGTATTCCCAGGATTGAGAGGGTGTTTTTTGGGATGCAGATGGGGGCAGGAGGAGAATTGTTGGGAATTCCTGAGTGAATGGTTGGGA
>NW_020911966.1:0-198 GCF_003984885.1 Neopelma chrysocephalum | reverse complement strand
ATTCCTGAGTGAATGGTTGGGAATTCCTGAGTTTTCCTGAGTCGAGGGTGTTTTTTGGGATGCAGATGGGATTGGGGGGAGGATTGTTGGGAATTCCCGAGTATTCCCGGGATTGAGAGGGTGTTTTTTGGGATGCACATGGGATCAGGGGGACGATTTTTGGGAATTCCCAACTATCCCAGACTCAGGGTGTTTTTT